>NC_092812.1:24185317-24282817 GCF_040954645.1 Diabrotica undecimpunctata
AAGTCCTACTTTATTATTGATTGTGTTACGTAATTTATTAAACAGGATCACAACTACTTCGTTTTGATATTGCTCTTCTAAACAAATATGTTGATGAAATAATTTGTGTAATTCCATATGATTGCCTAAATATGCTAACAATGTTCAACAAACTGTCAAGCCTTGTAGGCTATTGATTATGTACTTAAGAAAGAAACTACAACGTTTAAGGGGTTTTATTGTTTCACCTAGTCAATGGACCCCAAATATAAAAAAAGCGCGGAGTGCTACCATTTAAAAGTTGTTCAAAATAAATATTCCTATCTAAAATTTCACCTTTTAAAGTCAAAAATAATCTTTTTGACAAAAATAATTTCAAGAAACTAAGCAAAAACAAAACAAAACACGAAAAAACGTGATTTTTTTTGCCAGACTTTTTTCCATGGGGGTATAGGTATAGGCATTGCTTTAAAAAACAAAACTTCTATCTTTCTTCTTCAAAAAGATGTTTGGTAGAATTCTTTATAATTCACAGTATCCGAGATACTGTGAATATACGGTTCTTCAAAGTTTTCTACTTTTAACGATTCTGGCTGCTTATGGCAAAATTGTGTACGGCAGCTCAGGCCAGGAACTAGCGCGGAGCAGGATGAACTGGTGGACCTCAGCGTTTTCCGGCCTTAAAAACTTAAACTTAAAAAATAAAATGGTCGGAGGAAATCATTAAGTGGCAACGAAGAAATATAGATCCAGTTATTATTAAACATGGATTTTAAAATGCTAGAATTTTTTCATTGTGCGCCGTAATACCCATTAAAAGTTATGAACCACAAGCATATAAACGTTTATGCACTTTTCAAAAACATCAGGCAGATGTCGCTGCATTAACTTTTAATGCAGCAGATCAACCAGAAACAGTCTAAGTACCCACAATAACCACAATCGTAAACGAAGTTAGTGTGTTTGAAGGCGGAACCCCAACATCTTCAAACCATCGGCAGAAAACGTTTGAAGAGTTGCTTCTGGAGCAAATAAAACAAACACCAAAAACTACCACCGAAAGACACATTATCTACTCTGGAGTGATCACTTCAGAAGACGCTGTTGTGAAACTGGAATAAATCCAAAACCAGCGGCTTCAAAAATCCATCAAAATAAAAAAGATTTTAAAAAAATAGCTCAGTATAATGGTAACCAAGACGACGAATCAGAAAAAGAGAATATTAAAAGCAAAAAAAAAATAAGCAGAAAAAGTAAAGTCATGGTAGTGATGGCGACAGTATTGAAGATAAACAAAGCATTTCAAGCAATTCTACCACAGACGAAGTAAAAGAAATGAATAAAGAAATTAAGTTCCTCAATAAAATACATCTAGACTTGACAAAAATAAACGTGGATGATTGGATTGTGGTTAAATTGAATAAGAATAATTACCTTAAAATGTATGTATGTCAGCTAACAGAAAAAGAACCAGTTTTGTCCAAAAGAACCAAAATTTTGTCGGCGAATCAGTAAGACATTTACATTTAATTGGCCTGTTGTAGAAGATAAAAGCGTAATCAATGAAGATGACATTTTTATACAATTAACTCCTACAGTAGATAAAAGGGAAAAATAGTATTTAACGTTACATTTGATACACATAATGTGGATTAAGTAACGTATGTCCTATTGCAAATAAATGTTTTTTGTAGCATTTATCAAGGCTATTTATTTACTCTACCCCGGCAAAGTTGTTTACACTCTGATAGTAAAAATGTGCCTCAGGTCACACTTACCCCACACCAGTTGGGTAAATGTATACCATGGACCGCAAAAAAGTAACAAAATAAAATTTAAATGTGTAATTAAATGTGTGAAAAATAAACCAGATATAGATACATATTTTTGGTCAATGCACTTCCAATAAGAATTACCGAAGTTCACAGTTTCCCTTACCCCGGTATACCCTAATGAAAAAAGATTATAAAAGTAGGTAAATATAGTTATTTAAATAAAATATTGAAAAATAGTTACGTCATATATAAAATAGTATGTTTAGTATGCCAAAGATTTTGCATTGGACAAACAGACTAATAGCTCACACAATCCTACAAAAGTTCCGCAATTACAAAAACAGATTACTTCTTAAAATATGCCACGTGATTAACAATTGATGTGACATAAAATTGCTTAAAATTGAAAAATGACACCAAACAAGTGATTTATCTTTAGTGTAATGTCCTATCGATAATGAAATTTGATTAAATTGCTGCACATGTACATGTAACTTGTAAATCCTGATTTATTTTAAATATTATATTAAAATAGCAATTTTTATCACATAATGTGTAATTTTTTTGTTTTAAATAATTCTCTCAGTTTGATGTAAATATTTGTGTAATATGTCATATCATATCATGTTATGTTCTAGTATTTTATTCTAAGTAAGTTTACCATTTTACATTTTTTGTTTATTTGTTGCTCGTATTATAATGTACTCCTGATGGAAGCTATATTTATATCTATATCTAATAGGCGAAATATTCAGATTCGAGAAAAATGGAAATTTTTTTTACTTCTGAGCGAAAATCTGATAAATAAAAACTTCTTTTACGCACATATACATATATATATATATATATATATATATATATATATATATATATATACAAATATCTTAAATATAAACAATAATACTGTTTTCATCATCATTACAGTTGATAATAACTTTACAAAGATTTCACTGAAAAATGTCAATGTAAAGTTCGATACAATACTCTACAAAAAATTTTCGTACAGATTTAACAAAAAATATAATTTCTACAACAAGATGAATATTCTAAAATATTTTTATAACACGAAAATTTCTATTTACCAAAGAGATTAAGTTAAATTATTATTTTTTTACTAAAAAACTGTTAAAAAAATAATAAGATATTGAACAATAAAAAACGATGACCGTCAACCAATTATAGAAAAATGCAAAGAGAGTGATAAAGATGAGCCAAATGCAACCCCAATAAAGTTAAAACCCTGATAGACCACCAGTCTTTAGAAGTCTTCAAAACACACCTTCAAAATATATTCACCAGCCCAAACAATCCCATATTTGACCAAGCCTTTCGTGTACTTACTGAAAGAGATGCACAACGATAGCTCGAAATCCCTTTCGACCTAAAAGTACCCCATAAACATTCGCTCAGGACCTTTTTGGATTAAAAACATTGGACAACTACTATCAAATACACAACTCCAATTCACCAGGTCCTGACAAAATTCCCAGGAACTTCGTGAAATATCTACCTGATGAACATAGTTATCTACCGCATCACTCAAACTCTGCTACTTTCCATCACCGTGGACAGTAGCCATCACGATTTTTGGTATGAAGTGTTATGGCTAAAGTCTTCAAGAGGATCCTTAAGAAAAAACTCGTACTCTTTACTACAGAAAAAATATCATTCCCTACTTTTAATTCGGCTTTAGATAACGTCACTCCATGATAACCACTTTGACTAAAATCGTTACCCATATCACTCAAAAGTTTAATAATAAAAAACTTTCTCTCGGAGTGCCACAAAGTTCTGTCCACAAGAGTATGGATTGGCACCCATACTCTACACAATATACAATAGCGACTTCTCCAACCCACCAGACACGAATACATTAACACTACTTTACGCAGATGATACTGCTCTCGAGATATAGGTGTCGCCAAAAGATATGCTCAAAATCACTTAAAAGATGCCGATAGGTACTGTGGGAGAGCAACGCTAAATATTAATAAAACTCAAGTCATACTCTTTAGATATCCCAACTGTAGCGGCTACGCTACACACAATGCTGAAGAAAGAATTGACCTGAGGCTATGGGGATACCGACCCCAACTCAGAGGTCAGATTGAGTACCTACTACTCTCCTGCCCTAATATATCAACTATCGAACATCCAGAGCATACTCCCTGTACGTTACAAACTATCAGAGGCCAAAACTTCGGCAATGTATTTATCAGACACCCCAAACGAAAACTACCCTTCCTCACTACAAAACTGCTGACCTCTGCCAGCAACGAACTCCTTGCTGAATACGTCGACACCCTGGAGATAACTCGACTTTTCTGCTGAATACTCAGATAAATAGGTCACTTCGACCTTTGCACACAGACAGGTAGGGATCGGTTTTCTGTGGTTTACCGATCCCATTGCACAATTATACCTGTCCATAGGGAGGATACAGCCACAGTTGCGCTCAACGTGAAATAAATTCAGCTTATATAACTATGTCATTGATATATTCAACTCATTCACATATTCAATTAAATAAAAAAAATCTGAAAACAACCATTTCAGCATCCAAGCCGTTTCTCCTCTGACCAACCTCTGAAGATGACCTGTTCCGCAGGACACACAACTCCACATACCAAACTACAATGATGAAGTCTCATGCAAGCAAACAATTGGCTATACCATTAGAGTTATCTATATCAAAGAATTAAATATATGCATCGTGCTATTACAAATCATATACATCTTTAACTATATAAAATAATCCAATTGGGATTACTACAGTACTATCTACACGGATGCCTCCAAATCAGAAGACGGTACAGGATGTGCCTTTTACATCCCCATGGAGAAGGTAGAAAAAATGTTCAAATTAAAAGCAAATATTTCCATATTTAGTGCGGAAGCAATTGCCATTATATCAAGCCCTACTTTTTATATCCTCCGTTATTATTGTTTTAGATTCCATGTCAGTTCTCACAGCCATTAACCAACCTTTTTTTTCCAACCAAATACTCCAATCCCTACATAATATTAATTAAAAAATTAGTGAAACGATTTAAAGAAAATAAAAAAAATGTGATATTTATATGGGCCAAAGCACACAGTGGAATTAAACATAATGAACATGTTTAACGTTTTATCTGCCCTAGCGACTCAAAATAGATTAATTTACGATTACATAATCGTTTTTTTTGACCAAATGTAATATTTCTTTTTAGTTAAAAAAAAATTGTTTTTATTTTTACCTTTGTTTTCTCTCCTATATATGTTTAATCCTATCTACCGTGGCCTAGTTCTCCTGTGTATGTTATATATTATAGTGTCCTGATGGGCCTCTGAACGTGAAGCGAGTGACCCATGTTAATTGTATGTGTTTATGGATATATATGTATGTATATATATTTTTTCTCTTCTTTTTATTAATTGTTGTACTGATTTCCCAACTTTAAATTTATCTATTTTAGTCTATTCGATTGCAAATAATTCAAAAACTTTTTACTGCGCCTAATGAGATTAAAAGATCATGTAACTGGCTGTATGGCAAACTGCCCGAATCCATATAAAAAAAAGAAAAAAAAACTATATAAAATAGGGTTTATTTCCTTTAGGGAAAAAACAGATTTATAGATCAACCATTGCTATCTACTGTTTGAAAGTAACTTAGAAAGTGTTAGTAGGATATGTTCTCTTTCGTTTATTAATTTTTTCTTTCTTGGTAAATTTCTCATCGGTTTGCTTTGTTGAAGTTTTTGCGTCAATGGCTTATGTTAACCACTCTACTATTGTCAAATAATAATAGGTTAAATTAAATTAATATCTTTTTATAAATGTGTATTACTGCACTTAGAAAAAAGCTGTGCTTGTTTATAGAACGTGTTAAATAAAAATATTTTAAAATCAGTCAACTGGTTGCTTTTAAATATAATAACATATACCCTGTTAACAAGAATCCCCACTAAAATATTCCCGCTAGTATTTTATTTTTTAAGAGATATTCCGAAAAAACAGATTACATTAACAATGATTTACTTAAGATTAAGAAGAATACCCAGTTATTTACAAATTAATATTTCCCAAAGATAAAAACCTTCAACTTCCTTGGTTTATATCAAGGTTGCTAAAATAGCAGGATGTGTATATGTAAGAAACTATGATGAGAGCGAAGATATTAAATGAGCTGTTGGACAATCCAGCGGAGCCTGTTTGCATTGCAGCTGGCATTTCACCTAAAAGAAAGATACGTTAGTATTTACATAAACATTCTTAATGTAGTAGTTTTAGCTATTTGTGTTCAAATTTTTAAATATTAAATTATTTATTCTTTTGTTTATAAAATCTTAAATTTTCTATTACTTTTATATAGACGCATATCGAAATTAATGATTTCTTTGTTTTGAAAAGATTAGCTACCAAATAAATGGTTATTACATGTTTTATATTGTGCCAATAAATAATATTTAATTGTTCAAATTTATATTTCAGGCGTATTACCCAAAGAGTGGTTAACTTTGATTTTTATTTGTCTGCCCAAAAAGAAAAACGCAAGAGAATGCAGAGATTACCGCACCATTAGCTTGATGTCTCATGTGCTAAAGTTACTACTAAAAGTCATCCATAACCGAATATATCACAAACTGGACATAGACGTTAATGATACACAATTTGGTTTTCGCAAAGGTCTAGGAACGCGTGAAGCTCTTTTTTCACTTAATACACTGATACAAAGATGCCTGGACGTTAATCAAGATATATACGCATGTTTTATTGACTATAATAAAGCATTCGATAAAGTACGACATAAACAATTAATGAATGTCCTGAAATCAAAGAAGATTGACTACAACGATCTCAGGATCATATTAAATTTATATTATAAACACCGAACAAAAGTACGTGTTAACGAACACCTGTCAGAAGAAATTGAAATTAGAGGTGGAGTGAGACAGGTATGCGTATTGTCGCCAATTCTTTTTAATACCTACACCGAAGAGATTCTGAAAAACACTTTTGAGGGTGAAACAGCTGGAATAAAGGTAAATGGAGTTCCCATTAACAACAACATTAGATATGTGGACGACACTGTGATCTTAGCCAAAAATATTGAAGATCTTCAGAGACTTGTGACCAGAATAGCGGAGTATGGAAAAGAGTATGGTCTAACAATGAATCGAAATTTATGAGAATATCGAAAACTCAAAGAAATAACGAGAATCTCCTAATAAACGGAACCAACGTCGAACAAATCGACAAATATGCATATCTGGGAACAATGATTAACTCCACAAATGATTACATTCAGGAGATCAAAATAGAAAAGGCTAGAGCAAATTTCAACAAAATGAGAAGAGTGCTATGTACAAGGGATTTAAAATTGGAACTAAGAGTTATGTTGGCGAGGTGCTATGTTTTTTCGACTTTATTTGATGGAATGGAATCTTGGACCTTGAATGCGACATCAATGAAAAAACTGGAATCATTCGAGCTGTGGGTGTATAGAAGAATTCTGAAAATATCGTGGACAGAACACGTCACAAACAAAGAGGTTTTGAGAAGGATGAATAAAGAAATATAAATTTGAAATACAATTAAAACAAGAAAATTGGAATATCTCGGACATAGTACACATGGAGAGAAATACACCTTGCTCCAACTGATTATGCAGGGAAACATTCAAGGAAAAAGAAGCATAGGGAGGCGTAGAATGTCATGGCTGCGCAACCTGAGAGAGTGGTACGGATGTACATCAAATGAACGTTTCAGAGCAGCCGTTTAAACAGTCGCTATGATGAATAGCTATGATGATTGCCGACCTCCGCCGCGGAGATGGCACTTGAAGAAGAAGAATAAATAATATAAATATTAAATTTACACAAAATTAAAAGTACTATTCGTCAAATATCACACAATTAAAGAAGGCAAAAGGAAGTAAAAAGGAAAAGTTAAAAAGTTAAAATAAAAAAGATTAAAATAATTTAGAAATTTTTAAAAATTCTGGAAGTAAAGCTACAAGATGGAATGACTGATAATGGAGGCGTTGGTGACTATTGCAGAAAGTGTAGACTACCCACCGTGACTATCAAATAAAGGAGCAGAAGGGACAAATTATCTGCTCATAACAAGTTGCTGCTCTATAATAAAATCCTCAAGGCTGTTTGGAGTTGTGGTATACAACTATAAGTTTGTACCAGCGAAAGTAACACAGATAATCCAACGTTTCCGGAAGAAGGTACTAAGGAATATCTTTGGTGCTCCGTGCTAGATTAGAAACAGTAACATTTACAAAGACTATCACGGTCGTAACCACCCAGATAGACTCAATCATCACGTGAATATTGTTCTGAAGCTATTTTCTTGTGGCATTTTAAATTAATTTATATTTAAATGGGAATAAGCCACAATTAAAGGTTAAAATACGTTTATTGACGTTTCAATTTCCACTTCGGAAATCGTTCTCAAAATACTTGAGAACGTATTTTGAGAACGATTTCCGAAGTGGAAATTGAAACGTCAATAAACGTATTTTAACCTTTAATTGTGGCTTATTCCCATTTAAATATAAATTAATCACGTGAATATCGAGACCGTCCAGATAATTGACAAAAGGTCCACGAAACATAGATATGCCGGTTGATTGTATTCTAATGATTTCTCTTGCACCATTATTTATATTGCATCGGTGCATGATCTTTCTGACCTAAAACCTTGTTGTTCTTCTGCTTGTGTTATAATTTCATTCAGTTTATTTGCTATCACTTTGGTTATTAATTTTAGTGTTGTTTTTAATATATTAATAATTCCTCTGTAATTTTCCGGGTCCGATTTGTCTCCCTTTCTAATTTTTTGACAGTAGAATTCTTGTATAAAATTTACAATTACTAAAGCATATACTTGACAAATTCTAAAACCACTTGAATATATATAGGTTAAAATTTACAAATAATTGAAATATAAAATCTTCTTCTTCCAAAAACAAGAATACAGAAAATGAGAACAATGAATAAACTAAAAAAGAACAGTGAAGTTTTGAAAGGTAATATTGAAGACTTACCCCTAGGTGGAGGTTGAAATTACAATGAAAAATAAAATATTTAACTGAAAACAGCCAATTTAAACAGTACAAAACTGAACCCTGCTTTCTACTGTTTATCAGAAGTCAGGGAAAAATACCTTGTTGATAAGATGACAAGTGTCATCAGTTTTACCAATCATTACAAATACACTATGTACACAAGGGAAGTGTACAAATGTGATACAAAAAGTAAAAGAACATAGTAAAAGAAAATAGAACAATAATAGTTGAAGACGATATTATATTTAGTGGTAAGAAAATTGGAATGACACTTATTTTTAAAATAAAAACAGAAAGTTGACACATAAACGAAATTCAAAGAAATTTAGAATAAAAGAATTACAAAGACAAAGAATAACTTTTTAAAAACTGTTTATTTAAATAGGTGATTTCTCTAGATTATTATGTGTTGAATCCAAATATGGCCTAATTTTTGTTTGTATCACCTATAATTTTTGAGCAATCTGCTGTCTATTATACCTATAGTAAAAAACCACTATATGGTATATGGTGAAATTAATGAAACTGTGTGTTCCATCATAAGCATGGTTTGTATTTAGATGTAAAATACATATTCTGAAAAAATAAAAACAAAATATCATAGAAAAAAAAGGATTGATTAATCGAAAAAATCAAAACTGCCTGTAGGTAATAAAGCTGTTATCTTAGAAACTAGTCGTCATATATGAATCGTATGTTGTCAATAAATCCAAAATCAAAAATCACTCAGATAGACCAGTCAAAAATTCTTCACCACTTCGTAGAAAGTAATAGTAATGGTAGCAGTAGTAATAGCAGTAGCAACAGTAGTTCATATCTAACAAGAATAATCTGCATATCCTGATAATCACAAAGGGTAAGTGAAAATTAAAAACTTACCATTTAATACATGAACTCGTATACTTGCAACATCAGCATTTGAAGGGCTGCAGGAATATTTTCCAGAGTCCTGTATACCAGCATTCTGGATTAGTAAGAAACTTGTAGTAACATCGCCCTTTTCAGTGATCACGCTTACCCCACCACGGCTGGAATCATAGCTGATAACCTATTAAAACAAGGAAGATTAGTATGTTTCATTTAAGATAATTAATTTGCCTGCCTACGATCGCCGTCGTATTTCGTGGTTGAAAAACCTCCGACAATGGTTTGGGATGACCTCCGCGGAGCTGTTTCGCAGAGTAGTCAACAAAATCATGATCGTCCTTTTTATATTCTCTGGATTTCTGAATTATTTGTTCTAATATATGGATGGCGTTTGTTGTTGATCGTTCTGGACGAAATCCGTTCTGGTAATCACCTAATATTTTCTCTTACTATCCTTCTAATTTCTGATTTACTAACTTAGCTACGATTTTATAAGTTTTATATTATTCCAGTTGTCCACTCTACAGGCATTTGATTCCTTTCCCTATGTAGGTGCTTACCGCCGTACTTTATCAGTTCTTTTACTAATTTATCTTTTCCTGCTGCTTTACCATTTTTTGCCGTATTTATTTCCTTTTTTATTTCAGCATTCAAACTTCAATTAATTCGTTTTCTCCACTTTGTTTGTTCAAGGTTGTGCAGCAATATTTTTTCCAAATTTTTCCCATTTTTGTGGGGTCATGTTCAATTCTTCCCTCGTTATCAGTTATACCCCTTACTACAGATGTCCGCTTGGGATTAAATGATGGTACCTTTTTATAGAATTCTTTCAATTTGTGGGTACGTCTGTCTTGCTCTATTGCTCCTAGTTGTTAGTTTAACCACTCGATCTTTTCTCCCTTGTAGATGGAGTTTGCACCATTTTTTGAATTTCGTATTCTTTTACGTAGAACACTCAAGCAATCAAAAATAAAATACTTTGAAGGTCAACTGACAAAATATAAAACTATACTTATATACTAAGATAATCAACATGAACTGTTATTATATAGGCTCTGAAGTAGAGGGGGCATAAGAAACAGACGAAAACATACATCGAAAAGAGTAATGGAAAAATAAATAAAAAATATCAACTTTAAATAAAGCAAACGGATGGCAAGAAAGACGAGAGTAGGCAAAAAACTGGTAAACAAAATGGAACGGAATTCAACAACTGTTGTGTGAGATTATCAGCCTCGCCATCGATAACTTGTTACAATTAAAAAGCAGTAAGGTGCAAAAGATATTTAACGGTAAGACATAGAACAAGTAGAAATTACTCCAAAGATTACTCCAAAGAAAAATCAAAGTTCGAGTAGAAAAAGCACGAACAAACTTTAACAAAATGAGACTGGTACATTCCCATTTCATTGACGTACAAGTGTTGAATAGTACAAGAGACCTGTAACTGGAATTGAGACTGGCCAAGAGTTACATTTTCTCGCCTATGTTTCTATCATTGTTTCATTCATCTATGTTTCATTTACAAAAAAAATCTGAATATAAGTATTATAGACAGAGCATGTAATAAACAATGAAGTCATGAGAAGAATTACCAAAGGAGTGGAAATAGTGGAAACCATCAAAACACGAAAGCTACAATACCTGGGTTATGTTATGCATGGGAAGATTGATTGTGATAATCTATAGTATGATAATAATGATGAAATCCGCCTTAGATTCAAGTGTTTTTGAGCATTTTTATATTATAATCTAACAGTACTTATATATTTGAGTAGTAACAATCCCATT
Organism: Diabrotica undecimpunctata; assembly: GCF_040954645.1. NCBI lineage: Eukaryota > Metazoa > Arthropoda > Insecta > Coleoptera > Chrysomelidae > Diabrotica > Diabrotica undecimpunctata. The sequence continues at coordinate 24,196,793 of NC_092812.1, forward strand.
AGAATGGAACAGTAATCTAAAACTACAATGATAATTATCAATCTAACTTCTATACTTACATCGTCATGATGATACCAAAATATATACGCGGGAGGCTCAGGACTAAATCTGATGGAGCAGGTTAGGTTGATGGTACTACCTTTATCGACATGTAGATCTGGTCCCCCTAGAATCTGAGCGGTAGGTACTGTAAAAAAAGCAAAAAAATTTAAATATTAACTTAAATTTAAGTTTTTCAACATGAAGACATCAAAACTTTACAAAAACATAAAAAAAAATTACTACGAAATGAACAATATAGCAGTAGAAATTAATTTAGGAGTAGTACACAAATATTTTGATTTAATTACTATTTAAATGGGAATAAGCCACAATTAAAGGTTAAAATATGTTTATTGACGTTTCAATTTCCACTTCGGAAATCGTTCTCAAAATACAAAAATTAGTAAATTAAACAAATTTTTTTTTTTGATGTCTGTCTGGTCAAAAATTTGTTCATCATCCGAAGATATTTTTCGAATGATAAAATAGACCGACAGCTCCTAAACATTGTAAATAGGAGGAAAACAAAATATTTCGGCCACACAGATAGAGGACATAAATATCATCGGTCTCGACTTATAATATTAGGAAAAGTAAAAGGAAAAAGATGGACGGAATAATTATTTGGGAGTATAAATATCTCACCAGCAAAGAAAATTTTCGAGACATAATGACAGCCAAAGTTTGCTGCTTGAATCCTGCTCTGGTGTCTTCTGTTAAAATCCAGTTTTCTGACCCATGTGTCAATGTTGGCCTATATATTATTTCGTATATTGCCATCTTCGTTTTTCTTCAAATTTCTTTGTTGTTGAGGAATTCTATATTCAATGACTGGAATAGTTTTCTACCAATTCTTCTTCTCACCCTTACGTCTCTTATCAAGCTCCTTTCTATTGGTTGCTATGGTTTCATAACATCGTTTCATTTTTCTGCTTCTTTTCCACTCTAACGCCCATATCTCCTTCGCTGTACAATTATTTTCGTTTTTAGGTGCATCTTTATAGGTCCATAGCATATAATTAGGTTTGTTATCGTTTCCTTTGTGCCCATCTCTATATCTACTTCAAATATACGATATTTTTCTTTATCATGCATGCTGACTCTGCCTGGAGTCTCTTTTTTCTTCGAAACCACTATATATTAGTATGAAAACGGTAGTTAAGTCTGTTTTGGAACGCGTTGGTACAGGGGGCAGAGAGAATGTTATCACTCCAGCTCTCAAAAACTCTATTTGGTAGAAACTTCTGTCTTCATCTTGTAGAAAAGTTCTCTTTTTGTTTAAACTGATAATCTCTGAGGCGTTCATCTTAATTTATGGTAAACATTTCGTCGAAATTTCCGAAAGTTAATTTTAATATTTTAAATGTGATAATAAGTCTCCACGTTGTCGTTGAAGTTCAAAAAAAGTTAGGTTAGCCATACTAATTTCTTCTGTATAAGGAGGTCTTCTCGGTCCCAAAGGAATTCGAGTGGCTTTTCATTAATTGTTTTCGAACAAAGTTTTGTCTCGAATCAAATCAGAATACCACGTTGGACCAGCGTATTCAAGAATCAGTCTTACGTAAAGAGTGTAAAGATAACAGAATGTTTACATTGAAACTCTCGAAAAACATCTCAGATATAGTCTGGATGTCGCAAGTTTATAAATAGAAGTAATAAGCAAGTGGTCAGACCACATTAGGCTGCTGTATACGTTAACACTAAGCTTGTTATACGAGAACACAGAATCTAATGGTTGCCGGTCAACACAGTAAGACACAAGTGGGTTATTTTTACCAGTTTGAAGCACTACACATTTTTTTTGCATTTAAGGGTAGTATTCACTGGAAAACTAAGTTAAAATAAAGTCCAAGTCCATTTGGACGGTTAGCTGGCATTTAACTGAAATGGCATATATTTTTGTGTCATCAGCATATAACGATATTTTACTTGAAACATAATAAGGAATATCACTGCCTGTCTTGTGAGAAAGATTCGCTTGAATTTTCACGAGATTCACTTTAACTTTGTAATGACGATCTGTCAGGAAATGTTTTAACTTATGAAGAAACCTGTGCTAAGGAACACGGTCAAAGGCTTTAGAGAAATCTAGATAAACAACGTCGACCGGCTGCGAACTGTTAAGGGACGATATCCAGTCGTTAACATAATGTAGGAGATTGGTTAGAATAAACCAACCAGAGATAAATCCATGTTATTTTGTTGGAATAACACATTCCCGGAGAAAGAATTTGGTCATTTCCTCGGAAATAATGGCTTCCATGACTTTGCCAACTACTGGCAGCCAGCTAATGGGACGATAATTGTTGGGGTCGAGTTTATTGCCTTTTTTAAAAATAGATGTGACGGATGCTTATTTTGTAACTAAAGGAGAAAGGAATCCTGTAAAAAAAGGCCTGCATACTTAACGTTAAAAGTATGGCAACCGTGTCTGCACATATTAAGTTTTGGTGTTAAGCTTTGGTTGGGTTTTTGAAGTAGAGGAATGGAAACTTTAGACGTCAAGGAGGATCGTATGTATTTGCAGACTTTTTAAAGTTACCACTTTAAATAAAACTCGCTTCAATTTTTTTTTAATTTTTAGATATAATTGTAAGTTATTTGAAAATCTGCGGTGGTTTTGGAAAACACTGAGAATCCCGGTGTGTTTAAATTTCCGCGAAAGATGTCGTTTGTGATTAATTTGTTTTATTGCTGTTTGATTTATCCAGGGTTTAAGATTTTTATAAGTCTTACGGAAGGTGGTATTTGTAGAAATTATATTGTGGACGGTATCGAGAAATTCATTCCACATTAATGAGGGATCGTTTAAGTCTGCAAAAAATAAATGCCAGTCGATTTAAGAGAGTTTAGTGTCAACTTCAGAAAAGACATTAGTAGCGTAGTTTTGATTGAACTGAATGTGAGCCGTTATAACTGCATGATCTGACTTTCCCATATGAGAGCTGATTTCGAAAGATGAAATCAGCGGTTCGTCGTTAACAAACAATAGGTCTATAGTAGAAAGTTGGTTATTAATTTCTAATCTAGTAGGTTATGTGATGAGTTGTATCAGGTTTGAATTTACTACAAAGCTTTTAACAAATTATGGGCGTTTTTGGAGTCCGATAATGAAGTTATTGACTAGGTGATCTCTGGGAAATTAAAATCTCCAGTAATAATAAGATTATCAAGAGATGATATTTCTTTAAGTTTTCCAAAGAAAACATTATCCTGTGCAAGTATTGTAACAGGTGGACGATAATAACGAGACTAAATTAAGTTAAAAATGATTCTTACAAAATCAGGTATCCGAGAAAGCAGGTTCCCGAAGAGTATGCGGTCTTACAAAGTAAGCGCTGGAGAAGCGGAACGTTGGCAGAAGAAGGAGGAAGGCTGTAATATATTGTATATGTTATTGAAATGTAACTATTATTAGACAATAAGACAATAAACGAGTTTGGGTAGTTTTCCGTTCTATATTTGAATGGAACTTGGGTTTGTTGTTGCTGCTCTACTTTATCTGTTTCTATAAATTCCGGATGGTTCTCTGTGGGTAACTCTAAAATACAGTCTTCCCATTCTTCTCCTTTTATGTACTTTACTTAAAAACTGTACTGATACGGTGGTATTGTTTTTCAAGTATTTCAATATTTTTCAAGATTCAGGTTTTCTTGCTGCTCTTATATATTATTCAATGTATGCCCATATTGCTTGTCATTCTTAATTCTTTATTCATATCTATTTATTGTTGCTTTATTCTGGTTGTTTCTTTTTTCAACTTCTTCCAAAACTTCCAACGCGACTTTTTTATGCTGAATTTTACATGCTAAATGTGTCTTTAATATTACCTACTTAAATCGAATTCCCATAAATGTTGGTCCAATTTTTTGACACAAATTGGTCTTGTAATAAATGTATATTAAACACTATATATTTTTCTATCTCTTTTTGTACTCTTATTGTAATGTATTAAAAAATAATTTTAACAAAATTCTGATAAAATAGAAAAATAACTTACCGACTACATTTAAGTTGACGAAATAACTTTTTACCGGTTGGGTACTAATCTGACATTCATAAGTACCAGCATCTCTTTTTTGAGCCCATTTGATCTGCAAAGTCCAGTCGTCTGTTTCAGGATGGTGATTTGCTTGAAAACGTTGATCGCTCGTATATGTATAGCTGCCCACTGTGAGGATATGAATATCTCTGTGTCTGATCCATGATACCTAAAAACAAAAATATTTCACAGAATTATTAGATTTTTGTTTCGATACAGTGCAGCGACAACCGCTGATACGTATTTCGACCTCCTTAGGTCTCGTCAGAACGGTATAGTCACTGCTCTGAACCAAAACAAAAATCTCTCCCGTCCTAGACAATAGTTATTAAAATAACTATATACGGACGTAACTACGCCATCTAAAAGCAAAAAGAGAAATCAAACGATTTCTACCTAGCGAAACCGAATTCAAATTTTTACCAATGTGTTTCCTAAAATTTGCGAAACAAACAGCTGGATGAATTATTCGGCAAGGGAATCTAAAATTGCATTCCACAAGCCGTTCATCCTGGTCAAAATTCGTAGTGAATTCAGTTTCTGGTACTTCAAACGAAGTAAATAATAAAACAGAATGACGGTATTAGATTTTTGTTTCGATACAGTGCAGCGACAACCGCTGATACGTATTTCGACTTCCTTAGGTCTCGTCAGAAAAGTATAGTCACTGCTCTGAGCCTCTAAGGAGGTCGCAATACGTATCAGCGGTTGTCGCTGCACTGTATCGAAACAAAAATCTAATACCGTCATTCTGTTTTATTATTTACTTCGTTTGAAGTACCAGAAACTGAATTCACTACGAATTTTGACCAGGATGAACGGCTTGTGGAATGCAATTTTAGATTCCCTTGCCGAGTAATTCATCCAGCTGTTTGTTTAGCAAATTTTAGGAAACACAGTGGTAAAAATTTGAATTCGGTTTCGCTAGGTAGAAATCGTTTGATTTCTCTTTTTCTTTTTAGATGGCGTAGTTACGTCCGTATATAGTTATTTTAATAACTATTGTCTAGGACGGGAGAGATTTTTGTTTTGGTTCAGAGCAGTGACTATACCGTTCTGACGAGACCTAAGGAGGTCGAAATACGTATCAGCGGTTGTCGCTGCACTGTATCGAAACAAAAATCTAATACCGTCATTCTGTTTTATTATTTACTTCGTTTGAAGTACCAGAAACTGAATTCACTACGAATTTTGACCAGGATGAACGGCTTGTGGAATGCAATTTTAGATTCCCTTGCCGAGTAATTCATCCAACTGTTTTTTTCGCAAATTTTAGGAAACACAGTGGTAAAAATTTGAATTCGGTTTCGCTAGGTAGAAATCGTTTGATTTTTCTTTTTGTTTTTACAAAAATATTTGTTTAAATATTCTCAGATTTATCAACCAATAACGAAAGATTAGTTGTTAAATGGTTTAAAATAGAAAACATGATCGCCAGGAGCCTAAGATCATTTTTTTTAACACTATGTGTTAGCCTTTCTCTGTGAAGTCTATTTTTGATGGATGTTTTATACTTGTTTATCCTGACACTTAGTGGTCTTGCGACTTCTTCCACATAGAAATCTTTGTATTCTTCCTCTTCTTCCTACTTTATAAATAGACTTAATGCCTGTTTTACTTCGGTTTTTAGCCTCAATTGACGTTGTCTGATCATCTTTTCCTCGGTCGTCCCAATGATCTTCTTCCATTTGGCGATTTGTCTCTTGCTATTCGTACTATTCTATTTTCTGTCATTCTTTCGATGTGTTGATTCCATTCCACTTTTCTTCTTTTGGTCCACGCGTTTATTTCCTCTATACCACATCTCGCTCGTATTTCCTCACTTCTTACTCTGTCTCTTAGAGTTTGGTTTGTTATTTTTCGTAAGACTTTCATTTCTGTTGTTTCCAGTACTCTTTGTGTTTTCGCCGTATCTGCTCTTGTTTCCGCTGTGTACTTCATTATCGGTCTTATTGTTGATTTATATATCCTGGTTTTCGTTTCCGTTGTGAGGTATTTGTTTCTCCAGATTGTGTTGTTGAGACATCCTACTGCTCTGTTTGCAATGTTCACTTGTTTTTGTACTTCTTCTTCCACTTTTCCGTAGCTTGACAGTTTTATTCCCAAGTATTCAGATTCCATCACTTGTTCTATTATTTTGTTATTTACGACTACGTTTTTTCTGTTGAGATCTCCATGTTGTATATGAGCGCCGTATCCTCGAATTCTTTAATTAATCTTTGTAAGTCATCTTCATTTTCAGCTGTTATTGTGGCGTCGTCGGCGTAGCATATTATCCTTGTTTCCTTTTCTCCCATTCTATATCCTCTTCTTTTTTAACTTTCTTTATGATTTCATCCATTATCAGATTAAATATTAATGGGCTCAGCGAATCTCCTTGTCTAATGCCAGTTTCATATTTGATAGGTTGCGATAGTTTTCCTTTACATCTTACCATAGCTATGTTATCTTTATATATATTCTCAATGGTTTTTACTAAATCCAGTGATATTCCCTTCGCCTGCATTGCCCACTAGGTGGATCGAGTAGCTTGATGGGTGATGTTGCCGGTCCCAAGCCCGGATAAAGGAGGAGGGTTGTAGGGTTAAGTTAGCAGCCTGCCATATATAACAATAAAAAAAAAGCTCAAAGAACCGGTGACGAGCCTCGGACTAGGACAGAAATCTTTGTATTGTTGGGTTTAATTTTGGACATAATAAATCTCAGTGTATTAATTCTTTTGAATGTTGTTGTGATGTTGTATTTATTTCCTATCCTTTTTAATTTTTCTGCTAAGCCTTTTATATATGGTATTGTTGTCTTCTGTGAATCCCTTCTTGTGAGTGTTTCTGCATTGCTTGTGATCTTTTGTTGTTTCATGTCTCCAGTTTTATAAAATTTTTTGTTTATAAATGACAATGAGTATTAGCAGGTTGTTTTCTTTTTGAAATGAATTTTCATTAGAATAGGTGTTTTCAGCTAATAATAATAATAATGATTTGATAATTCCCTTTTTTGATGTTGACGTCGTGGTTGGAGTTAAAATCTAAATATTTGTTGATGTGGGTTGGTTTTACACGTGTACACTTTGGTTACAAATTTAGCATATTTATTAACATTAATACTCTTATTATGGGACACCGTTGAATTTGGGATACAAAGCTTTTTGTTTGGCCTAACCTTCACCCCCTAATTTTTTCCATTTTAAAGATGTCACAGCGCCCGTGATGACGTCACAGATCTCATGTATATGTCAATTGATAGTATTGTAGTTAAAATTGACATTTCCCAATTTGCAAATAAAAATATTCATATATTCCTGAATTATAGGCTGGCAAAATCATCTTGGAACACCCTGTATAGTATATATTATATCGATAGTTCTTAGCAACGAGTCACACGCTCTCTCTCTCTCTCTCTCTCTTTCTCCAAAAAATTTCCAGAGTATAGTGGTCTGTCTTTGTCATGCCGCGAAGTATAGACGTCTGCTCTATACGATAACATAATTCGCCAACGCACAATGCATATTCGCCGATCCCACTACGTACAGAATGTGCAAGTAAATACGTCCCTGGGATTGGTAATAAATATAGTAAGGGGATATTATGATTTGACGCCAAATTCAATTTTGTTATGCCACAGAAGTTGTTTCTAGAGTTCTAATGGGCATTTTTTTAAAATCTTTTAGTTATACCTACAGTTTTTTAAGTAGAATTCAATGGTATGGGTTGAATTTTTTCCAAATATGATATTTTTGAGAACAAACTTTCTGATATTTACTAACTCAAATTCAAAAAAATGAAAAATATCAAATTTGGAGAAATATAGGTATCTTAACCACTGGATTTTACGGTAAAACTATATAAATCTTTTTTTAAATTAGAAAATAAGTGAAAACAACCTAGAGGTTCTAGATATATAAGGTTCTTGAACTCCTAAGTGGAGCATAGAGCTTCAGTGAAAACGCGCCATCGGGTTCTATTTTGCGCTAAGGCCTTCACCTCATTCCAAGACTTTCCTTGGCCTTTTATCTCGTCCATGATGGATCTTCTCCAAGTTTGTACTGGGCGACCTCTTTTTCTTTTCCCTTGGGGATTCTACTCTAGGGCAGTCTTTGCGATACTGGAACTATTTTTTCGGAGTGTGTGACCGATCCAACCCCACTTTCTGGACTTAATTTCATTTTGTACCCTCTTTTATTCGGTCAGGTATAGCAGATCTTCGTTTCTGATGGTGTTAGGCCAGAATATACGAACAATTCTTCGTAGACATTTGTTAACAAAGACCTGCAGTTTGTCTGTGAGGGTGTTTGTCACTTTCCAGGTTTCACATCCGTAGAGTAGAACAGACATGACATTTGATCGGAATATTCGGATCTTTGTCCTTGTAGTATACTCGCCAGATCTCCAAACAGGGTTGAGCGTGCTGAAAGCTTGTTGGGCTTTTCGTATCCTCATACGAATATCGTCTTCTGTATCTCCGTTTTCTGTTATGACACTTCCAAGATACGTAAAGTTCTCCACATTTTCAATCTGCATATTGTCGATAGTAAATAGCGTGTTGTTCCTTGCATTTATTCTCATGGACTTGGTTTTACTAATATTGATTTTCAAACCTATTTTATTGGCTTCAGTGGAAAGTGTTTCCAATTGGTAAGCCAGATCTTGGAACCTTTGACCTAATAGGCAGATATCGTCCGCGTATTCTAGATCGCTTAGGCGTGTGATTAACGTCCATTGTATCCCTCTTGTGTCGGAGTCTAGTTTGGAGAGAACATAGTCTATAGCTATGTTAGAGGGTCTAGAAGGGGACTAGAAAATTTTTGGAATTTGACATCTTTAGTTTATTTAAAAAAAAGGAGCATTGCGCAAATCCCAAGTCTCTGATACCTACAGTACTCACAGCACTACACTGCAAATACAAAGAACATATTAAGCACCTCGTTTAAGATATGTAAAGTATAAAGAATTTTTGTTGATACTAACTAGCGAAAAAATAAAACTATTTGAATATTTTTTTTATTTGAGACGACGTTTAAATTAGGACCAATCGGAGGTTCGTATTTATTTTCCTATGCCATACGTTGTAGGATCGGCGAATATGCACGCCCAATAATAGGTGTACGTGTTATATACAGTGCAGTCCCGATATAACTAACCCCGATATAAAGAAATCCCCGATATAACAATTTTTTAAATCCCCTTCAAACGTCCATAACACTCAATGTAAAAAATACCCCTATATAACGAACTATTTCGGTTTTAATCCTCGATATAACGAATTTTTACGATTTGCGGAAAAAAATTAAAACCCCTGTATATTGAATATTGAGTGTGGCAAACACCTACATAACGCACGAAATCCCTGTGTTACGCATTTCTGCGTTCCAAACCTCGGCTTAGCGTAGTTTAGTACAGATTGTGGTGACTCACGGACAAGTCCAGACATGAAAACAATGTGACCTGCTTCCCACCCCTTACCCCTAGAACCATCAGTCAGTCAGTGCAGTGCTGACCTTGATACTGTGTTTACACCGTGATCAGTACCTAAAGTACCTAAAGATTTGAGTGTTACTATCGTACATCGAAGTGTAAAGTTTTTTTTATTTTGTGTTCGTATTTGCTATGTCACAAAAACACAGTAGAATTACAGTAGAATTTAAACGTAAACTGATACAATTTGTTTAAAAAAATTCCAAAAAGAAGAAATTTGAGATTGCCAAATTACGGAGTTGACGGTGGACTGTCCACAATTTGCAAAAAGGCTAAGAAATGTGAGCTACAGGATGTCGAAGAAGCTGTTATTAAGTGGTTTAAACAGTGCCGTGATAAAAATGTGCCCGTTGGAGGTCCCATACTCCAAGAAAAGGCTCAACAGTTTGCAGAACAATTAGGGCATGCAGACTTTCGAAGCCAGTAGTGGCTGGTTGGATCGGTTCAAAAAGAGAGACGAAATTAGTTTCAAAAAAGTTTGTGGTGAAAGTGCTGTCATGGATAATGTAACTTGCGAAGATTGGAAAGCTAAATTGCCAGACTTGACCCGTGGATACAATGCAGATGTTATCTACAATGCTAATAAAACAGGGTTTTTTTAAGTTCCTACCGGACAAAACGTTAATGTTGAAAGGAGACCCTTGCAAAGGGGGCAAAAACAGCAAAGATCGTTTGACAGTCTTACTCTGCACTAACTCATCTGGTACAGATAAACTGAAACCTCTCGTCATAGGAAAATCAAAAAAACCCAGATGTTTCAAAAACGTATCAACCTTACCAACAGACTATACAGCTAATAAAAAAGCGTGGATGATCGAAGAGGTCTTCAGTGACTGGCTGAAACAAACCAACAACGCGATAAAAAAGAAGAAAAAACGCATTCTTTTATTTATCGACAATTGTACTACACATGGAGATATTCCGGTTATAACAAACATTAAAGTTTAGTTCCTGCCTTCAAACACAACGTCTAAACTTCAACCGCTTGATCAAGGAATGAATATACAAAATTTCAAAACCAAGTACAGAAGGGAGGTTGTCCGTCAATTCTTGAACGACTTGGAATGCCAATCTCCAATCAAAATTAGTGTGTTAGATGCTATGTGGATGGTTACAAAGGCATGGAATAATGTTAACGATAAAACTATTGTCAACTGTTTCAAGAAAAGCGGCTTTCAAGTGAATGATCGTGACCAAAACCAAGATGAGGACAATCCAGAAGTTCAACAACCAGAACCAATTGAAGGATGTTGGACGACAGTGAGGGAGGCTTTAAACGTGGACTTGGGTTTTGAAGAGTTTGTCAACTTGGATGATGACGTTGCAATCTGTGAAGAGCTCACTGATGCTGAAATCGTATCTTCCGTGGCAGGAAGTAAGAAACAGTAGAAGAAGCAGAAGACGACTTGGATGAAGAACTCGTTAGTCAACCAGATTTTACATCAAAAGGATGCCCTCAATGTGTTATTTTCTAAAAAAAAAAATGCTTTAAATGATGGTGTTCTTAAATACACTCGCGATCATAAAATCCGGGTCATCTTGAAAATTTCAAGTTTCTTAAATATTTTTGCCTCTGGTGCAGTAATTACCTTTTTTTTGGCTAATGTATTTTTTATTTGTCATCAATGTTTGTTTTGAAAAAAAAAATGGTTTTTTATTGTTTTTATTGAAAAAAAACAGAAAACAAATCAAATTGTTGATAAAACAGACATACGAAAAAAAAAAATGGAAAATACAGACGTGGTAAAAAATCAGTGAAATTTCAATGACCAATATCGTGTATTGCCCTCCCTTGCTCTAATAACCTCTTGCAGACGACGGGGCATACTCTCAATTTTTCTCCGGATTACATGTTGTGGTATGTTATTCCACTCTCTCACTAACAGATCCTTAAGCTCCTGTGCGTTGTTAGGAGGAGGTGTATGGGTTTGAATACGTTTTTTCAAATCGTCCCAGAGATTTTCGATGGGATTCAGGTCCGGAGACCTAGCTGGCCAGGGTACCCTCGTAATTCCAACTTCGTCCAAGTATTACATACTGATCCTGGCCACGTGCGGTGGCACGTTGTCCTGCATAAAAACTGCGTTTTCTCCAAGCCCTGCCATGTTGGGCATAACATGTTCTTCCGGAATCTCCGTAATGTACCTTCGTGCAGTTAGGGACCCATTTTCTTTCAATGAAGGGTAATTCTGTGTGGAAGTCGGAAGATATACCTCTCCAAGCCATGACCGAGCCTCCACCAAATGGCATTCTTGGAGCAATGCAAGCTTGTGAAAATCGATCACGGGTCTCCTCCAAACTCTTACACGTCCATCGGATCCAGTTAGGCAGAAACGGGATTCATCTGAGAACAACACTTTGCTACAATCGTTAATTCCCCAATGCACGTATTGTCGAGCAAAAGCTAGTCGTGCAACTCGAGGCACCCGGCGAAGTGGCGGTCCTCTAGCCATTACCCGAGAAAATAGTCAAGAAGAACAAAGTCTTCTTCTGACTGTTGCAACACTAAAATTGCGATTTCGTACTTCCTCTAGACGATTTTGATGCATAACCGGGTTTCGTAAAGCCTGAAACACAAGGAAACGGTCATCTAGTGCCTTGGTCATTCTTCTTCGTCTAGAGCCAGGTCGCCTGGTTAGCAAACTTGCCTCCTGAAAGCGTTGAAGTACTCGTTGAACCGTAGAAAGGCTTACGCCAACAGTTCTTGCGACTTGCCGTTGAGTGTGACCGTCTTCCACAAGTGCAACAATTTGTGCCGTTTCAACAACAGTCAAAGGCATTTTTGTGAAAAAAGGTAGCGTTCATTTTGGGAAGTGTGCACTTTACCGCGAAATCGGCACTATTGGAATTCTTTGTTACAAAGGAACCCGCAACAATTCTTAGAAACATGCATGAGTTTGTATTTGTGTTATTATTATTTACGATAAAGCTCGTTAAAAATGAAATATCGGTGATTTTCAAGGTGACCCGGATTTTATGCTAATTTGATGCGGATCACTGTGCTGGATTGTGAAATGGATAACCTAACACAACAAGGTAAACAATCAAAAATTACTGCCTTTGCAGCGGTAATCAGGGTACTCAATAACGAACGATGTACATAGAAGGACGTAGTAAAAGTATTTTTTTATTTGTTTAGTTTTATATTACATTTCCAACACGAATTTAACTTTGTCAAATAAATTACGTTATTCTCAAAAATATTTAGGTTTTTCCCCTGTTTTTGGTAGCGTACTTTCTAAGTTAAGACACAGGTCTACAGTTATTCTGTAAATCATTATTTGTTAAACTGAGGTTAAGTGATGAGAAATTCGTTATATAGAGGTTTGAATTCAGCTTTAAGAACCCCTTTATAACGAATATTGGTCGCATTTAACCTCGATATAACGAACACCGTTATTGAAAAATTCCCGATATAATGAATTTTTTTTCGGAGCCTTCAGATTCGTTATACCGAGGTTGTACTGTATTTTAAAACTTTTTGTATAAAGTCGCATATTTATGTGTAAATATCTCCAATCATCCAACTATGTATATAAATATTATAAAGTTTTATTTAATTATTATTAATTAATTAATTTTATTTTAATATATTAATACGATATTAATTAAGATACTAATTTTATTATATAATGTTTTAACAGTTGTAAAAAGTGAAGGAATAAAATTTAGCGAAGTTAGAGTTATCTCGAAATGAAAGCAGACTGGATTTCGCATGTGGCTAAAGGTATTTGTGGTATCTGAATCAGCGTGATATCTGGGGATATGAATATATTCAAAGTTTAGGAACTTTACTCGTCGTTCATTTAAATCCCCAAATGCTCATACTTATATCTCCAAATTTCAATTTTCCTAAGAGTTCATACATATCAGGCTAATTTTACTGGATAGTATTTCGGAAACATATCACCCCATTTCGGTCGATTTATCATTTCTTAGGTTTTGCATTCTTAAGCGGTATCTCTTGTAACATCTGCTCTCATTTATTAAGAAGTATGTGGAATATTTAGAGCGCGTTTAAATTTTATTGCAACGCGAGAAACATGTAAATATGTCTGGAAACTATTAAATAAAGTAAGCTAAAATTTACAGTTTTATTATAAGATAATATCATCTTAAAACAAAAATAAGTTAACGATGTAAAAGATCATATGTAATGAATAATGAAAAGTACAGAAATGAAGCTTGAAATTTATTAAATGAGAAAAATAATATCACTAAGAAATTCAAGAAAACTGCAAATATCAGACAGTGAAAAGAATTTTTTTAAATTTTGATTCTAAACATCATTAAAGGCTTTAAGAGCAGGTGGTTTATTCCTCTTTATTATTTAGAACTTACTATGCATTTTTGCTGCTATCGTGACTCTCTCTTATTTGTTCCTGCCTTTGCTTTGAATTTTCCAGTCCTTGGTATTAATTACATGTATATATTAACCTACGTTGTTCTACCATTTTTTACTAGGACTTTCTCTGCACCTGGTCCATAGCGGTGCAGTTAATTATCCTTTTCAGTGTATCTATGAGTCATCGTCTATGTATGTGTCCAATGCATTCTAAGCGAAGGGAATTTATGTTCCTAGCCAAATTTTCATTATACAAGTCATCTTTAATTTCTTCATTCATTTTCCTCCTTCTGTTTCCTACTCTTGTTACATTGTGGCCTACTTGTCCATGAGAATAGGGGAGCTAGAGCTACAAAGACTATAGTAATTTGAAAAATGTTATATACAAATTACAGCTATATTAGAAATGGTTCTTCTTGCAGTGCTTATCCGTTTCGGACGTGAGCGACCATCATGACAATCTGTATTTTGCAAACCGCTGCTCTGAAAACATTTGTGGTTGTTATGTTGAACCACGTACGTAGATTTTTCAGCCAGGAAATCCTTCGTCTACCTGGTCCTCGTTTTCCTTCTACTTTTCTTTGTAGCATTAATTGCAGCAACTCGTATCTTTCGTTGTTCTTCATGATCTGACCAAGGTATTCGATTTTGGCTGTTTTTATTACCCAACCAACTGATCATTGATAGAAAGACAAGAGCATCGTACAAATGAAACTACAGCCAAAGCACTCACTTATCTTGGAAAAATTAGAAATCCTGAAAACACATCATACAATCGAGCCAACCAAAAAACAAATCTACAGCCATTGATGACAATGAGCATAAGTCTCACCCTTATAATAAAAGTTATGTCTGTTCTAGCACTAATTTTATACAAAAAAAAATGTTATTTGGACCTAAAATGTCACAACAAAAAGGAGCAGGTCTACAAGAACTTCTTGAAGTTCCGAGGACAGAATTCAATACCAAGGAAAGAGGAGAAATGTAACTATAATACCTAGAAAAGTACCAACACGACTAGACCTCCTGGACGGAAGCAACAATACCATTATATATAAGTTATTACTTAAAACATTATACAAAAACTCACCTATTATAAATAGAGCTGATAGAGCCCTTTGATTAATCGCCGTGAATCACTCTGCATTCTTCTTGTCTACTGTCAAAGTTTGTTGTATAACTTGGCTTTCGTTACAATTTTCTTCCACTTATTTCGATCTGTGCATTGGTGTCTCCAGTTTCTCACTTTCAGGATTTTAATATCTCTCATGAGCTGGTTTTTTTATCTCTCTCTTGGTCTTCCCCTTGGTCTTTCAGTTTCTGGCTACCATTTGGTGACCTTCATAACCAGTAAGTCGTTTTTCCTCCTCTCTATGTCTCCCACACATACTAGTATCTACGCTTTAATAAATTTAATAATCTTCTCCCTTTATTACGCCTCTTATTTCTTCGTTCATTCATCGAGAACTAAAATAAAATGTAGTGTGGAAAGAACCCGATTAATTTTGATTCTGGTGGATATTAGGTTAATTATATTGCCCCTTTTTCCTTCAAATATTCTAAGAGTTCATCTTTAACGAGCTGTAACTTACTCAGTTTACATGCACATGACTTTTTGTAGTAAAACATAGTCTCACTCTTCTTTTATAAACTTCTTTTTGTTTTGCATTCTTTTTTGATCAAAGGCATAATATTTTTGAAAGTATTGACTTTCTGCAAAAACTCTATTGAACACAAGTTGCTTAATCCTCTACTTAATTCCGTGATTATTTTGAGTAAAAAAATTTCCACCCCTGAGAAGGGGTGACAACCACCCCTGGGAAGGAAGTACACATCGGCGTTATATAACTTTTGTTATTTGAGCACTTTGCTATTAACTCACCAAATTTCAAGTGAATCGGTTCCCTCCGACAAAATTAAGAGATGATTGCCCGAGTGACTGGATACTATATGTATGTCTAGTAATACGGGTGCATACCACAACGCCAGTAATGGCGAAGGTGAAGATTATTTACGCGACGCAGCCAGCAAAAATGGCAACCCAGTGTTTATTTTTTTGCAATCAGAGTTAAACTTTCTTTTATTGCATGAAAATGCATATACAAAATGGTATAAGTACATGACATCCACGGCATAGACCCGTCTCACAACATACAAAACATCTGCAAAGCATAGGATGCACAAATAGTACAAATTAAAACATAGACTGAACAATTCGTTGATATTTTATTTTAATTAATTATTATTTCTTTGACTAAAAAATAATTAAAACAAAAAACTAGTGTTAATTATTGTTGATGTAGATAAGTGACATGGTTTATAAAGTGGGGCAAATTTGTATTGGATTATTGTTTATATAAGTTTTACCAATATCCCTAACTTATGCCTCACAGTTTATAAGTGCAAAAATATTTTGGTATACATCTGGACGTTGAGAGCAATACGGCTTTCTGCATGGTGTTATAGAGAAGTTCATATAGACTCAGCTTTTTTATGTTTTCCAGGAGATTTGTCGGAATGATCCTAGTAATAAAGAAAATCATAGGTTTTATCTGAATACTTTCCATTCTCCATTGTCTTTGTATTTGAATTTCCAGATCTCTGTACTTATCGATCTTTTCATTGTTATGTATGGCTACATCAATTAGTATTATCCATATTTAGTCATACAACTCACACTCCCTCTAAGGTGAAAATTTTATTATTAATTATAAAATAATTATAAATTAAATAATTAATTTTAAAAATTAATGAATTCTTTATGAAACAATTAATGAAACAATTAATTATAAAAAAATAATATTATTATTAATTTCTATCTAGAAATTTAGCCAATCAGATCCCCTCTTAATAATGTTGGATCCGCCGCTGAGTGTATATCTAACAATATTTACAATTAAAATTTCAATTTAATACCATTGCTTAAAGACTAGCGTATTCTTGGGCGATTGCGTTACTAAAAAATTTCGAAATATGGAATGTTTTACTGTTTTCTGTAGAAAGAAGAAAATCGATCATAAAGCTTAAAAACATAATGAAAAAAAACAACTAAATTCCTAATAAAAAAAACTAATATAGAGAAAAAAGACATCTGTTTATAGTCCAAATCGTGAACAGACAACGTTAAGTTTTTTTTTCAACATCTGCTTTTTTTATTGAGTTAACAAGACGATAGGTATCGGTTTAATCTCCACTTCTCTTTTTGAGGGCAGGGGCTTGTACGTTATTACATTTTTTCGCCAATACTTAATCTAAAGTCAACTCCCTTTTATTAAATTTTGTAAGCCAATAAAGATTTTTTGGATAACGGTTAACTGCATTGATATATTTTTTTGTTAAATAAATCCGTGTCATATATTATACGTATAGGACACGGTCCAAAAAGATGACCATATCTTCGAGATTTTTGTGATTTTCGATATTACGAACTATTTTAAGAAATACAATGTGTACATTCAACATCAATATAATAAAAATTACTAAAGGTAAGAATTATTGTAGCGTTAATGGCAAAAATGTATATATTTATATCGTCTCTCGATAATATTCCAATTTGAAAAAATTAGTAAGTACTGGGATATACTTTTTTACTTAGAAATCTTTAAAAAAAATTGAATTATTATTTTATTTATATATTATTTTTTGAAATGCAGTGTAGTTTTGCGCTAATCGCGATAATTTTTATTAAGAACTCCAAATTCCTATCAGGCGTAAAACTGATGACAAAATTACGCGCAGCCGAGAGTTCAACAATTAAAAGACTTGGAAGTAATTGTAAATGGTAAAAATAAAAGTAAAGAAGTAACGGAGTGAATACTAGCAGGTAGGTAACATACTGGAGATACCGTAGGCTAATAAAGGGCAAGAACTTATCCAGAAATACAAAACTGTAAGTATACAGAATTTCGATGAGACCAGTAGTTACATTATGCAGCTGAGATACAGTGCCTCACAGGTAAAGATAAAGAAAGATTAGGAATATTCGAAAGAAAAATCTTTAAAAGAATGATGGGCCCGATAAGAACGAAAAACTGAGAAATGAGGAGAAGAATGAACGATGAAATAAGCGTAATAAAGTGAGAAGATTTATTAAATTTATTAAATCGCAGAGACTAGTATGTCTGGCAGACCTAGAGAGGAGGAAAAACGACTTACTGGTTAAGAAGGTCACCCAATGGTAGCATCATGTGCTACCAACACATTTAAAGATCCCCATTAAATTAATAAAACTCGGACCATTTATTATACTTTAAGATAATTGTTGGTAGAGATCTAATAAATATCTAATCAAACAAGGAAATATTCCAGACGATTAGAGCTTGGGGTATATAAGCTCTATTTACAAAAAAGAGACAAAAAAAAATGTAAAAATTACAGAGCTAGAAGCATTTTTAGCTCATCCGGAAGCATTATTGGACTACCATACAGAGAAAATACAAGTATAGAAGCTTCGCTTCAAAAAGAAAATTGGAAAAAATGCTTTTCATAGTTAATTTTGCATTACTCTTAAAAACAACATTTTTTATTATAAAACGTTTGTAAAAAGGTTACCACATGAGTTGTAACAAATATTAATCGAATTATATCCCCCAGCCAGTGTTTTATTTTTCCCCACTATAGTTTAATTGAAGCATTCTATAATGAATTATCCAACACCTTGAAACACCTTCCCAAAAAGGATCTAACCTTGATTAAGTATGGGTGATTTAAATGCCAAGATTGGTAGGAGACAATCGGGAGAATTCATAGGACAGTTTGGGCTTGGAGGAAGAAATGAGCGAGGAGACCGATTGGGTGAATTTGTATAAGTAGAGTTTGTAATTACTAACACTTACTTCAAACTCCCATACAGAAGATTATACACGTAGAAATCACCTCAAGATACTTTAGGCCCCATAGTCAGAAATAAAATAATTACATATTGATTAATAAAAGATTCCGTAACAGCATTATCAGCAGGAGCCGATATCAAGTCAGACCACAACCCACTCATTTGCAAAATGAGAGTCAGACTAAAGAAGATTCGACGTAGTGTCAACCCAAAATATGACATCAGGCTACTCAAAGACCAACGCACAGAACAGAGTGTAAAACAGTGTAAAACAGCAATTTGAATACCGTTATTCAAACTGATTTAATAGGATTCAACCAGGAGCTTGAACAATTGCATAGAGTTTTACAAGATATACAAGAAAAATTCCTCAAACCACTAAAAATTAAGAAAAAATCGTGGATGACAAATGAGATTCTAGATATGATGGAAGAGAGGCGAAAGGTCAAAGATCATTATACAAAAGAATAGACAAAGAGATCAAAAAAGCAATCAGAATGGCTAAGGACACACAGCTGAGAGAACAATGTACGGAGATACAGCTATTTCAACAGAAACACGATTCATTCAATATGCACAAAAAAGTTAACGCATCTGCAGGCTTATACAAGCCTAGAAGAGTTAGATGTTTGACAGACAACCAAGGTAATCCACTACTAAGTGTGGAGGAGAGACTAGACACTTGGAAGAAATATGTGGAAGTAACATTTGGAGATGAAAGGAAGATTGCCATTGAAGACAGAATGCCAAACAGGACCCCCGATTACCATTGAAGAAGTCACGGCCACTATTAGAAAAACTAAAGATGGTAAAGCTATAGGAAATTTTATACAGAACTCCTAAAAGTTATGGACAAACAAGGAATACAATGGATAACGACTATATTTAGAAACAAAATATATATAACTGGAAATATTTCCCAAAGCTGGTTAAAGTCGACCTTCGTAACTATACCAAAAAAATTAAATGCAAAAACATGCGAAGACTACAGAATAATTAGCCTAATGAGCCACTTACTTAAAACGTTTTTAAAAGTGATACCTAACAGAATATATAAAAAATGTGAAGAAAAAGTGTCATTTTTGGATTCCGCGATACCTAAGACACCCGAGAAGCTCTATTCGCAATACAAGTGCTTATCCAGAGGTGCAGAGATGTCAACTGTAATGTATATACTTGTTTTATCGACTACAAAAAGGCATTTGATAGAGTAAACATGACAGGCTCATATCCATCTTGAAAGAAGCGGGCTTGGATGATAGAGACTTGCGAATTATATATAATTAATATTACAACCAAACTGCCAACACTAAAGTGGATGACCAGTTGACAGAGACAATCTCCATAGATAGAGGTGTGAGACAAGGATGTATTCTGTCTCCAGTGCTATTTAACATGTACTTGGAGCGTATCTTCGAGCAAGCACTGGCCCAACTAGAGCAAGGAATCTTAGTTAACGGAGTGCTTCTAAACGACATAAGATATGCTGACGACGAAATGGTTTTTGCCGATAGCCTAGATGGTTTACAAACAATAATGTCGCGCATATCAGATATAAGTCGAGAATATGGGCTGAATCTCAATACAAACAACACAAAGTACACGGTAATTAGTAAGCGCGAAATATTAAATACACATCTTTTAGCAAACCAACAGCCAATGGACATAATAAACAGCTACACATATCTTGGTACTAACATATAACAAAACGCATAGGGAAAGCAAGATCAGCGTTCGTAAAGATGAAGTCTCTTTTCAGAAGTCACGATTTACCACTAAGTACCAAAATCTCTATCATCAGATGCTATATATTTTCTACATTATTATACGGAGTAGAGGCATGGACGCTCTCAGAAGCTTCTTTAGGAAAGCTCGAGGCCTTCGAGATGTGGGGTTACAGGCGCATCTTACGAATTCCATGGGTGGATCATGTGACTAATATTGAGGTAATACGTAGAATGAGCAAGGAATGCGAGATCACTAACACAATCAAAGAGCGCAAATTAGAATATATTGGCCGCCATGTTATGAGAAATGAACACAGATATGGCTTATTGCAATTCATTCTTCAGGGCAAGATATTTTGAAAGAGAGTACCAGGGAGAAGAAGAATATCTTGGCTTCAAAAACTAAGGAAGTGGTTCAATACGTCTACGACCGGACTATTCCAAATAGCCGCAAGTAAAGTTAGGATAGCTATGCTCATCGCCAACATCCGGAATGGATGGACACCGTAAAAAGAAGATAGTTTAATTAAATAAAGTACTTTACTCACTGTTTTATTTCCTAAATTTCGAACTCGGCAACTGAGATACGCTGATTTCCCAACAAGAGCAGTAACGTTACTGGGAGTCGTCGCATCGAAGTATGGATCAAAACGATTTGGTGGAATTGCAGGTGGTCCTATGGGTAGTGGAGGCAGCATTTCACTATCTGGGAGGGAGTTAAACCCGGTACCAGAAGATGCCATGCCGGAACTTACCAATGGCAAACCTAAAAATAAAATAAATATCTTACTAAGTTTGGCTGTTGATTTAATTATATTTTATTTTTTCAGCTTGAACTAGACGTAAAATGCTTATTAAAAATATAATATTAGTATTACATATGGCAAATTCTGGTATTTAAAAATCACTGAATATAAAAAAGGTGGGTCGCAGCGATAACAGCGGGTGAATCATTCAGTTTTATTGATTTGTAAGCGTAATAGTGTATCTCGTGCTATCTTCAGCAACCACGAAACTTATATTTCTTCCTCTACATGTACTGAACAAATTGAAAACTGTGTCGGTGTAATATAAGCGCCGAAGCTTGATATCTCAAACTTCGATAATTATATGTGCAAACTAAAGACTCGTTAGTTTGCACTATTAAAATATAATCATACACACATAAATAAACTAAGATTATTATTTTAAATTGTTTAAAATAAACACCTGTCTTCTGACAAAAAAATTATTCAATTAATTAATACTCTTGGCAAACAAAATTTTAAGTGTTTAACCACTTGATTACCAGGCAATTTTTAGTATGAACATAGAGAAAAGAATAAATCAGTTCAGTTTCCGAGAATAATAAAAAGATCAACAATTTAATTAGAAATCTGTATGTTCGTTAACAATCGATAACCAGATCTATAACAAATAGTGAAAGATAATTTTGTTAAATCTAGAATGAAAAAGAAGACAAAGTAATGGATGACAGAAATAACCTTAAATTATATATTGTTTTGCTAACTCTTGTTGCAAATTGTACGTTTATTTAAAATAACTTTGTATAATTTTTCCACCATACCTTGAAAACACTGAAAATTTAAAGAAATCAGAAATAAACACACAGTTTAATTAAAAAAGCAGGTTTTTAAAATCACCACAGTTTATGATATAAAATTAAATTAAAAACAAAAAAAGAAACTGTCATCCGTGGGATTCGATCCACGTTACCGAAGGGACCAAGACCAGACAACTAGTTCCAGTGTTGCTGTCTTATGTTTGTTATTATGAAATAATATACTTTTATTCTTTTTAAGTTTTACTTGAAATCTTACATATTACAATGTCCTTAACCTATATTCGTTAAGTGACCTGAAGTTGGTCATGGTCTTCTTGAAGCTGTCATAGTCATATGCTTAGAACTAGTTCCAAGGCTATATGAGACATCTTCCCCTTATACACTTTTTTAACAAAACTACAACTGAGAAACAAAAATAAGTATTCTGACTATGCTCTAGGAATACATCTATGAAAGCTATGTCTAACTTATAACTAATCTTTATACCTAGCTGGTTTTACAACAGCTATACCAGACCTTGTTGTAACTGTCTTACTATTAATACCTAAATTCAGGTTACTGTTACAATTCAAATTACTAGACACAATTTTGGTGGAAACAGTTGGTTCATTTAAACAAATCTCAGGCTTAAAGTTATTATTGGTATTATTATTAATATTTAACCTTGTTTGTGAGGAGCTAGGTTCAGACCTAATGAGTGGAGACATATAATCTTTCTGAATGGGAGGACATTCATTTGGTGATGATCTTAAAAATGAAGTATTTCGTCTCGTTACCCTGCCAAAGTTATCCCGAACCATATACGACCTAGGAGCATCACATTTCCCTACAATTTTCCCTGATATCCAGTGTTTCTCCTTTTCTAACCTGATTATTACACTATCACCTACCTTTCGAACTTTGATCGTAATGAATCTTATCCTTGTTCCTTTTTTCAGCTAGTTTCTGTGACTCACTATTCAAGGATGGTTCCAAATGTTTACCTGAAAGGGGAAGGATACTACGCAACTGTTTCTTAAAAATCAATTCTGCAGGCGAAATATTGCACCCTGCTAAAGGAGTGTTCCTATATTCTAATAACGCCTTAAAAACGTCTGTATTTGATTCTAGACTTTTTCTCAAAATATTTTTACATATACCTACTATTGGATTGACTTACGTGATCTGATCCTACCTGACCATGTTTTTTATTAAAACAACCTACTGCATAATGATTAAGTTTTCCACAATTTTGACAGTTTTTTCCATACGCTGGACAGCTCATTTTACCATGGTTTGTTCCACATTTGAAACATTTGTACACATCAATACTCTGTCTATTACTACTGTGTCTCATTGATTTCTTGTTACTATATCTTACAAAATCCACTTCCTTGTCATTTCTTATTTCTTTTACTTGAATTGAACTTATTTCAGTGGCTCTGCAATACTCTTCCGCCTTTTTTAAGGTTAGATTAGTTTCACGAAGGAATCTTTCTTGTAAGGACAAGTCTCTTATGCCACTTACAATCTTATCTCTTATTAAGGAATCTTCCAGGTCCCCAAAGTTGCAAGGAGACGCAAGGGTTTTTATGTCGGTGATGTAATGATCAAAACTCTCACCTTCTTGCTGAATTCTCGTGAAAAACTTGTATCTATCGTAATTCTCGTTCCTCATTAGCTTACAATGGTTTTGAAAGGCCCCAACAACTCTCTTAAATATTTTTTGGTCTGCATCTGACAACTTAAATGTCTCGAACTTTTTCTGGGCTTCTTCACCGGCATGGTTTAGTAATATTGCCACTTCGGTTTCATCCCTTTTTTCGCTCAAACCGGTCGCCTTCAAATAAATGTCCAAGCTTCTTAAAAAATTATCCAAATTCACGTGGACATTACGGTCAAACACCAGGTTTTTCGGCGGCTTGAAGCTACACTCCATATTAAGATTTTTATTTATCATCTATTTAATTACCTGACACCATGTCTTATGTTTGTTATTATGAAATAATATACTTTTATTCTTTTTAAGTTTTACTTGAAATCTTACATATTACAATGTGCTTAACCTATATTCGTTAAGTGACCTGAAGTTGGTCATGGTCTTCTTGAACCTGTCATAGTCATATGCTTAGAACATAAAAGTAGTTCCAAGGCCATATGAGACATTCCTTACCATTAAAAACTACAATGGTCTGGACAATATTGATGCCGAGCTAATTAAAACAGGCGGGCATGAACTCATAAGTAAAATCCATCAATTACTAGAAATGGCCTGGCAACAAGAAATAATTCCGAAAGAATGGTGTGGTAGTATTATTGTACCAATACACAAGAAAGGAAAAAAGGAATCATGCATGAATTACAGAGGAATCTCACTAATCAACACTACATATAAAATATTGGCTTCGATATTATTAAAAAGATTAGTACCATAGGCCGAAGAAATAGTTGGGGACTACCAGTGTGGTTTCAGGCCTGGCAGATCGACTATTGATCAAATATTTACAATAAGACAAATGCTTGAAAAGTATTGGGAATATAATCACGACGTGCATCAGATTTTTATAGACTTCAAACAGGCTTATGATTCAATTAATCGTGCAACATTATGGAAGGAAATGATCGAGCTCGGGGTACCCAAGAAACTAGCTGCGGTAACACAAAGTGTGTAAGTAACTCTTTTGCACAAGTTAGAATAGGGGGAAAATATCAAATGCTTTCTGCGTAAATTCTGGACTGAAACAGGGAGATCCCTTGTCCCCATTGCTGTTTAACCTGGCCTTAGAATATGTCATGCGAAAAATATATCCAAAAATCAAACCAGACATAACTGCTCGGGGAGCAAAAATCGTACTCGCCTTTGCCGATGACGTAGACGCAGTAGCACAATCAACATTAGAAATTAAGGAAATTTTCTTAAGCTTTGAAGAAGCTGCATTAAACATCGGTCTAAAAATAAATAAAGACAAAACAAAATACATGGTCGTCTCAAAAAAAGAACGACGGCGAATAAGGCAAAACATTACTATAAATGATCACAATTTCGAACTTATTAAAGAATTTAAATATCTAGGAGCAACAATCACAAATGACAACAAATTAGAGCGAGAAGTTGAAACGAGAATAATGGCAGGAAACAGATCTTTCTTTGCAATGCAACATCTAATAAAGTCAAAACTTCTTTCACGGGACACAAAGATCCGGATATATAAGACCATAATACGACCAGCAGTCGCGCATGGAAGCGAAACATGGACGCTAACAAAAAGAGAAATAAATAAATTGCTAGTGTGGGAACGTAAAATTCTTCGAATGATATATGGCCCTTGCAGAGACAGCGTGACAAACGAATGGAGGGGCAAATACAATAACGAGCTAGAGTCTCTATTCGGAAAAGAAAATCTAGTCAGATATATAAAGGCCAATAGACTCAGATGGGCAGGGCATGTGATACGTAGTAACGACAATCGCCTTATTAACAATGTGTTCTGGGAAAGGCCAGAGGGAAGAAGGTATGTAGGGCGGCCTAGCAAAAGGTGGAAAGATGCAGTCAAAGAAGATCTAGAGAAAATGGGAGTGCGACAATGGGAATTACTGGCACAGGACCGACAAACATGGAAGGGAATAGTAAACGCGGCAAAGACTCACGAAGAGTTGTAGCGCCATTGATGATGATGATGATCATTAAAAACTAAACTACCCCCTACCCCAACCCCCTGGGCGTAAAATGGGGTGCAACTTTGAAATTTTAAATTGCAACCCCTATTTTTTATTTCAGATTTTAATTTCACATAAAAAAATAAGTAGATTTTGTACGACACTTTTTTTCAAATTGTTAATAAAAAACGTCTCAATTACGAAAAACAAACATTGAATTGGAAATAATCTGATATTATAAATTCGTTTTTATAACCGATATTTGTCGAATGTGATCGGCATTGGAGTTTAAAAATTATGAATAGGGTTTGATATCTCGAGAAATACACTTCCAAATGAAAAAACCAATAAAACACTTGTGTAATAATTTTTAAAGCTCTATTGATTGACACCAAAAACTACCACCCACCATCACCCCCTGGGGGTGAGAGCTGATGCAACATTGAAATTTTAAATAGGAACCTTGATTTTTTGTTGCAGATTTCCTTTCCTCATAAAAAGATAAGTAACTTCATAAAATTTTTTTCAAATCGTTGATAAACGGCGCAAATTTTATATTTTTTACCATTTATTAAATTTTCTTAAAATTTACAGAGCTGTCACCATTTAGAGTCGTCAAAAAGGTCCAAACGGCTGTAAACTAGTCTATTGTACTATATTTATAAACTGTTCATTCACTTTGCTTATATTTTTTCGATATTCAGCCATTTTAACCTAAATGAAAGATTTTCGGTTATAATCAAGTTAATTATATAAATTAGAGGAAGTGCAAAAGATTTACATTGGTTTTTGGGCGGTCGTTTAAAAACGCAAATATATCCAAAGTTACAATAAATACGATTTAAAAGAGGGGAAAAAGACGAGCCCATAGACATCCAACAAGGCATAGTTTTATCTAATCTGAGTATTTTTTCAAAATTGTATGCTTTTTATCATTTATCAAATTTTCTTAAAATTTTACAGAGCGGTCACCATTTAGAGTCGTCAAAAGGTCCAAACGGCTGTAAACTAGTCTATTGTACTATATTTATAAACTGTTTATTCACATTGCTTAGATTTTTTCGATATTCAGCAATTTTAACCAAAATGAAAGATTTTCGGTTATAATCAAGTTATTATATAAATTAGAGGAGGTGCAAAAGATTTACCTTGGTTTTTGGGCAGTCGCTTGAAAACGCAAATAGATCCAAAGTTACAATAAAGATGGTTAAAAAGAGGAGAAAAAGACGAGCTCATAGACATCCAACAAGGCATAGTTTTATCCAATCTGAGTATTTTTTAAAATTTTATATTTTTTACCATTTATTAAATTTTCTTAAAATTTACAGAGCTGTCACCATTTAGAGTCGTCAAAAGGTCCAAACGGCTGTAAACTAGTCTATTGTACTATATTTATAAACTGTTTATTCACTTTGCTTATATTTTTTCGATATTCAGGCACTTTAACCAAAATGATAGATTTTCGGTTATAATCAAGTTATTATATAAATTAGAGGAGGTGCAGAAGATTTACATGGGTTTTTGGGCGGTCGTTTGAAAACGCAAATAGATCCAAAGTTACAATAAAGATGGTTGAAAAGAGGCGAAGAAGACGAGCCCATAGACATCCAACAAGGCATAGTATTATCCAATCTGAGTATTTTTTAAAATTTTATATTTTTTACCATTTATTAAATTTTCTTAAAATTTACAGAGCTGTCACCATTTAGAGTCGTCAAAAGGTCCAAACGGCTGTAAACTAGTCTATTGTACTATATTTATAAACTGTTTATTCACTTTGCTTATATTTTTTCGATATTCAGCCATTTTAACCAAAATAAAAGATTTTCGGTTATTATATAAATTAGAGGAGGTGCAAAAGATTACAATACCTTGGTTTTTGGGCGGTCGGTAGAAAACGCAAATAGATCCAAAGTTACAATAAAGATGATTTAAAAGAGGGGAAAAGACGAGCCCATAGACATACAACAAGGCATAGTTTTGTCCGATCTGAGTATTTTTTTAAATTTTATTCTTTTTACCATTTATCAAATTTTCTTAAAATTTTACAGAGCGGTCACCATTTAGAGTCGTCAAAAGGTCCAAACGGCTCTAAACTAGTCTATTGTACTATATTTATAAACTGTTTATTCACTTTGCTTATATTTTTTCGATATTCAGCCATTTTAAACAAAATGAAAGATTTTCGGTTATAATCAAGTTAATATTATATAAATTAGAGGAGGTGCAAAAGATTTACCTTGGCTTTTGGGCGGTCGCTTGAAAACGCAAATAGATCCAAACTTACAATAAAGATGGTTGAAAAGAGGAGAAAAAGACATCCAACAAGGCATAGTTTTATCCAATCTGAGTATTTGAAATACGTAAGAGTTTTTGGAGAATTGGTGACATTAATATTCAAAGAAACTACCTCTTCAGTGTATGAAACCCATATGTCCAAAATATCGTATGCAGACACAAAATAGCTCGAGATCAAATAATTATGCGTATTTCTTAGAAGTGGGCGACAAAAAAGTGAAAGTTTGCAAAACTTACTTCATGAATACACTGATGATATTTATAGCAAATTTATTTTTACCACCACCAAAAAGAAGGATGAAAAATGGAGTGCTTTCAAAAGATTTAAAAGGAACTCATAGCAACGGAGGACCAAAGATAGAACCCAGCATAAAAGAGGATATTAAGAAATCATATTAAATCTTTCCCAACAATACTGTCGGGCACGATCAAACAAACAGTAAATTGATGGAAGTTTGAAAATTACCACTTCGATTTTGAATTACACTTCTCATTCGACTTGACATTGAATTGATCTAATTCTGGATGTTATCTTGAAGAAAATCTTCCCATTTTTCCATGAGTGCCAACCGAAGCTGCTCACAATTTATTGGAGCAGGTATTCTGTTTCTTACTCTTCGTTTGAGTTGGTCCCAAACATGCTTAATCCGGTTCAAATCTGGGCTTTGAGCCGGCCAATTCATTTTTGTCACACCGACGGTTTCCAGGTATTGCATTACCATCCTCGCTACGTGTGACCGCGCGTTAGCTTGCATGAAAATAAAGTTTTCGCCCACAAACCCATCAAAAGGCATTGGACGCTCGTCTAGAATTCCGGTAATGTATCGGGTGAAGATTCAACGCTCCCCTATCAATAAACAGGAGTTCAGTACGGCTTTCGAATGAAATTCGAAATTCTTCTAATGTGTTTTTTAACAATGGTTTTACTGTATCTGGAATTCTACGACAAGAACTATGGTTTATAATCATTTTTAAGCATTATTTTATACCGAAAAGGAACTTTGCCTGTTCCTTCAAAAACTTCAATATTATTTTTAACAAAACTTTCTTTGTCGTCACCCTGTGATCTTAGAGAATCAATTTTTTGTACTAAATTTAGTTTTACACAAGCATTTAGACCCAAAATAGGCACCGAAGCCTCCTCAACCAACAAAAACTTTATATTATAGACAGCATTTTTTATTAAACATTTTATTATGACACTCCCAACTGTTTTAACCTTATTATTGCCATATGACACAATCGTTACACTAGACTTGTCAATTTTATTTTTGTTTAGATTTAATTTAGTAAATAAACTGAGAGGCATGCAGTTACAACTAGCCCCAGTATCTAATTTTAGCGATACTACCTGATTGTTAATCTGAGCTTGTACATACCAAGCCTTATTATTATTACTATCAACTGAGTCTAATATTAAATAATCAATAGAATATGAAACATCTTCATCTGAACTCTCATTATCAACCTCATGTACATGTTTTCTTAAAAGATTGTTATTTTTATATCCAAAATTTTTAACATTATGATACCTACTATTGGATTGACTTGCCTGATCTGATCCTACCTGACCATGTTTTTTATTAAAACAACCTACTGCGTAATGATTAAGTTTTCCACAATTTTGACAGTTTTTTCCATACGCTGGACAGTTCATTTTACCATGGTTTGTTCCACATTTGAAACATATGTAACACATCAAAACTCTGTCTATTACTACTGTGTCCCATTGATTTCTTGTTACTATATCTTACAAAATCCACTTCTTTGTCATTTCTTATGTCTTTTACTTGAATTGAACTTATTTCAGCGGCTCTGCAATACTCTTCCGCTTTTTTAAAGTTAGATTAGTTTCACGAAGGAATCTTTCTTGTAAGGACAAGTCTCTTATGCCACTTACAATCTTATCTCTTATTAAGGAATCTTCCAGGTCCCCAAAGTTGCAAGGAGACGCAAGGGTTTTTATGTCGGTGATGTAATGATCAAAACTCTCACCTTCTTGCTGAATTCTCGTGAAAAACTTGTATCTATCGTAAGTCTCGTTCCTCATTAGCTTACAATGGTTTTGAAAGGCCCCAACAACTCTCTTAAATATTTTTTGGTCTGCATCTGACAACTTAAATGTCTCGAACTTTTTCTGGGCTTCTTCACCGGCATGGTTTAGTAATATTGCCACTTTGGTTTCATCGTCTTTTTCGCTCAAACCGGTCGCCTTCAAATAAATGTCCTAGCTTCTTAAAAAATTATCCAAATTCACGTGGACATTGCGGTCAAACACCAGGTTTTTTGGCGGCTTGAAGCTACTCTCCATATTAAGATTTTTATTTATCATCTATTTAATTACCTGACACCATGTCTTATGTTTGTTATTATGAAATAATATACTTTTATTCTTTTTAAGTTTTACTTGAAATCTTACATATTACAATGTGCCCTATATTATATTCGTTAAGTGACCTGAAGTTGGTCATGGTCTTCTTGAAGCTGTCATAGTCATATGCTTAGAACATAAAAGTAGTTCCAAGGCCATATGAGACAGTTGCCAGGTAGAGAAGAATGAAAATCTCCAAATGACGGTAAAAAAGCCACTAAAAGTCGAAGGCGGAAAATTTTGAGGGTGCTACTCCCAATTTTCACCCAAAACTCGTTAAAATTGTTAAAAAGAAAACAGTTTTGGTGCTTTTGTCTAGAAAAAAATGAGTTATGTATGAGCTAAAAATGCGAGCCAAAAAAAAGATATTCTACTCTATTAATATGCTATATAAATTTTATATAGCGTACTAAAATAGTAGAATAAAAAATACACCTGCAAGTTTTTACCAGTAATTTTATTTTTAATACAAAGGGCCAGAAAAAATCGCACGAAAAACATACCTAAATATAACTGAAAAACCTACTTACTAAAGGTAAACAGAAACTGAACAGTAAACTACCCTATTCTAATAAAAGTAATATGAGCTATAAAAACTTTGAAATGGAATTTAAAAATACATAAAATTTGTTCTTAAAAATTATTCACTGTCACTCAAACTAGAGAAGACTCTTCCTCTTTCGGAAAATTTACATTACTATAAATATTTTTCATTTTGCACAGGTGATTGTCATTAATTTCGTAAGTCAAACAACAATTTTTATTTTACTTAACCCTTAGAATACAGCACAACAGTTCAACACTTAGCTGATGTGAAAACTAAAAAGAGAAATAAACTATGTCAGAAAATGTTCTTTCAACATCAGCTTTTCCGTGTGGAATTATTAAAATAGCCATTACAATTTTTGAAATATTTGGGAAAAGATATTGGTCGTAATCGTAAAAAATTTTTCATCTCTTTTAATTCAGACCAAAAAGCCACCACTGAATTCTGCTGCAGTTGTTCTTTTTCTGCAGTATTAAAATAATTTTTAATTTTAGGTAATTCTAAAAAAGCTACATTACTGTCAGCTATGTGGTTAAATTTTTTTAAAACAGTGTTAATATTTATTGTAATGTTTTCGGTATATATGCAATTTAAAACGTTCTCTGGTTCTATGAAATCAAGATTTTCCATCCACTTATCTTTAATGGGATACCTTTGAATTGAATCTGTGGCAGCTTTTTGGTAGAAACTTTAACTTGAATTGTTAAACATCGTCTTTATTTAAGTCTTTGAAGTCATTATATGTATCTGGGCTAAGCCCAAGTTCGATTTCTTCTAATGGCAGTAAACAGTGAGGGTGATAAAAGTATGTAAGGATTCATCAGTAATAAATTCAGCCTTAACAAATTTTCCATATAATTGTCTAATGAATCTTTTACTTTCTTTGGCAATAATGGGAAATAAAGTTTTCTCGGATTGGAAAAGACAATTAAATTCATTAAAGAGCGGTAAAATAAAATTAAGAAATTCTAAATAAGCTTTAACAAAAGGGTTTAAAAATTCATTATAAATAAGCTGTGCTACTGAATTTTTATCCTCCAGAACTGTAACTTTAAATAGTTCTAGTAGAATCCGCCATTGGCTAAGTACCCTCTCTACACATTTAGATAACGATAGCCGGTTTTAAATTTTGTGTTTTTCTTTTTTAAAAAATACCTGAAATTCTTCCAAAATAGATTGGCGCTTAGGGCTTCTAGAAAATATGACGAAATATTTTGTAAAAGGGACTCCAAATTAGTTGGTAAACATTCTGATGCAGCAGAAGCTATAAGATGGGCGCTATGGCAAAAACATCCGCCTGCGATTATATTTTCATTTTTTTTAGTAAGTAAGTTTTGAAGGATTCTTTATTTTCCATTATCACAAAGGCATTATCAGA
The DNA here is from genome assembly GCF_040954645.1 of Diabrotica undecimpunctata. Taxonomy (NCBI): domain Eukaryota; kingdom Metazoa; phylum Arthropoda; class Insecta; order Coleoptera; family Chrysomelidae; genus Diabrotica; species Diabrotica undecimpunctata. Next base: position 24,229,045 of record NC_092812.1, read on the forward strand.
ACAATATCCAACAATATTTCTAAAATTGAGATCAATTTTTTTAAGGCAGTGTTCGAATAAAAGGAACAATCCTTTAGCTGTTCCTTGATCAGCATCAATTTTTATGCAGTTTAAAGTTGCGTTGTTAATTTTTTTTAAAGTCTACAAATCTTACTAAATGCACATTAATTTATTTGAAATGTACTTTCCTGTACTTTCATCAACCAGAACAAAAAAAAATTATATTTTACCTGGCATTTAAATTATCGCATATTACAGGCAAAAAAAAACATTTTTTACAATTAAACTACATTTCGTTCTACTTAATGTAATTTTTCCACTCAATGAAGAATCACTAAAGATCAATTTTGATATGTCCACAACATGTTTTATAGAATTGAAACTAAAATTACGTGCCACAACCAATAAGGAATATCTTAGATCAGCGATCATCATGTCTTTAGTAACTTTTTTCTGTTCAAATAAAACATTTATTGTTTTGGTATTGGAAACCTTATCAGAGTTTAATTTATGCTTTACTGTTTTGGCATGTTTTAGTAAATTGGATCTGTTCGTTGACAAATTAATATTACAGCAAATGCATTTAGATCTACCGTCTGTAGTTTTTAATAACCATCCTGAGAAAAGAGGATCTTCTAATCACTTGATAGAAAATTATGTTTCGTGATTTGCCCTTTTCGGATGTCTTTGCCCTTTTCTTATCCAGCGTTTGATTGTCAGTGTCATGAGTTTCCTCAGAATCACTATTATCTGATTCTGATGCATTGTAAAATTGACAATAAAGCAGTATGTTATTACCGTATTGAATAATTTAATACAAACTTACCTCTTTTTGCTGTTGAAGTCCGCTTCAAAGTATTTCTTTATGGTATTATCAGTCATTGTATGACAAAACAAAAAACAAACACCAAGCGATAAATGCGTCAAATAATAATACACCAACAGACCGACAACCAGCGAGAAGAGAAACGAAATACCCTGCCTGCCGGCACGAAAACGAAAGCAAAAGTTGCGTGCATGTTATAAAACGGGGAAGTCCCGAATAAAGAGAAGCGCAAAACAACTCTCAAATTACAAGGCAACTGGTAATCAGTAGTGCACGTTCTTAAATATATCAAATTTAAATTATCAAATAAATCAAATCATGGCCATATAATATAATTGGACATTTCGAAAAATACAATAAGTGCTTTTTGTAGTGTATTGTATTTTTTAAAATAAGTATGATATATTTTATTTTATGTTCGAGAAAGTCGGTACCAATGGCAACTCTGCTAAGACGATCAGTATTATAATTATATAATATTTAAGCTTACTTCACATGGGAGAAATAGTGACGGTTAGTATACTTCAAAATACTCCTGTAGAGGGCGACTGCATAAACATTATTTGCAGATTACTACATGTTTAAATTAAAAATTTTAATCACAATATTGTTAAGTTAAGTATTAACAGGTAAAATCATATTTTATTTTCTACGTAAAAAAATATGGTGCATGAGTAGGATTTGATTTCTAATTTTATAAGATGCAAAAATTTAAGGCTAAACATTCACATGAGCGCTAAAGGGGGATCACATGAGCGCTCCCTGGTATTCACGAAACAGAAGTAAAATGTTCCGTCACTGCATGTACCAAAAATATCATGTTGGCGTGTGCTTCTGTGCTTTTACATGCGTCTATGGTCTATATAACACAGTAAAAGTTAGAAAAACATCATACCTAGGCCACATACTGAGAAATAATAAGTACCAATATGCCCAACTTATAGTGAAAGGAAAAATCGAGGGAAAGAGAGGCCTAGGAAGGAAAAGACTATCGTGGCTCAGAAACATCCGACAATGGACAGGGCTAAATTTTGAACAGCTAATAAGAACAGCTGAAGATAGAGAAGATTTTAAAATTGTAGTAGCCAACCTCCATTGAGGAGAGGGCACTTTAAGAAGAAGAATGGTCTATATAATTATATTCGATGATATTACGTATAATGCTTACATTTCGCGTGGGTCTATATTATACGGGATAATAATGGATGCTATTTATTATAAAAACATACTAAAAATAATATCAGCCTACATGAGACAACACGTTACAATCCTAAACGAAGAGTTAGATGCTGTCCTTGACACAGATGCACCAACAATATTAATATTAATAGGTAACTTATACGCAAGATATCCAAACTGGCACTACAGAAGAACAAATACCAACGGAAGAGTACTATGTGACTAGAAGCCAAAGCCAACAGAATAGTAATATGACCCAACGAACTGATCTTCTAACCAGGAGGAGAATTATTTCCAACACACCTGGACATAGCAATTCTGCAAATCGTAGATATACTGTATGATATACAATCAGTACCAGAAGGAAGTGGAACCCACTCCTTCTTCTTCTTCTTGTAGTGCCTATCCGTTTCGGATGTTGGCAATCTTTATTTTGCAAACTGCGGCTCTGAAAGGATTCGTAATATGGTCGTAATAATTCGTATAATGTATAATAACATTCATTAAGAGTATCCAACTCTTTGTATATGTTAGATGTATCACCAATGTAGACTTTATAACAGACGTTATAAAGGGAAGCGATCTGCAGCTAAAAAAGGAATCTTACAGCAAGAGGAAGTTTTCAAAATATTCAAAAAATGAAATTTTCTTAAAAATGGCAGTACCACCAATTTCTCAAAGACAAATTTAGAACTTAGATATAAACGGACAAACCATTGAAACTTGTAACCGTTTCAAAAGATTTAAAAGAAAATCATTATAATTTCGATTATTTTTTTTAAATAAAACTACTAACCCCATCTATCTGTCAAGTACCTGTAGCCGACTCAAGGATTCTTCTGTAATTCCCAAATATATCCGGTAGATGAGCCTATTTATCAACTTGTCACTCACGCCCAATTTCAGAGAGCGCAAGAATAGCGTCCCCCTCTTTTCTGTTAAGAACGTCCAACCGTTAAGACGCGTTTCCGAAGTGGGTCTCATTTAGAGGTTAGCTAAGAAATCCTTTTCTTGTCTATATTTCAGATAGATATTTATTTTTAAACCCTTATTGGAGAGGCTATATTGCTAATATATTTCTGATACATGTCTCAAGATAATATTGGTATGGAGTTATTCCAAATCCTGGTCCAATAGCCATATTTTTTTTTATGGAATACCTAATCCCTCTTATCTAGGATGGTGGTGGATTGATATAGGATGTAGCCGAATCAATGGTTTCATTTGGTTGACTGATTAAATAAGAAAAGAAACAGAGCAGATTCAGGTTGTACCAATTTTTATTATATCTTCTTTCAAGAAAACAGATTATGAACTCAAAGAATGAAAATGTAGTGAAGTGTTTTAATTTTATTTATAGGTTTATTTTCTTTATTATTCCTAGTTGATAAATAACTATATTATTTTCAATGTAAACAAATTTCGAAATTTGGGGTTAATATATATTGTTATGGATCAGTTTATCGATCAGAAATAGAATAAAGAGTTTTTTTTTATTATTTTAATATACCGCGGGTATATAAGTTAAAATACAACCCTGTACTTATTTGTAACCGTTAGAATAAGAAAAGACATTGTTTCCGTGACGGACTAGTTTTTCCTTGAAGGACTAAGTGAATAGTGAAAGGACAATGGAATTCGTGTAATTATATATTTAAGGAATAAACTTTGTAATTGTATTTTGCGGTGGACATTTTTCGAAAGTAAATAAGAATTAGATTTAGATATGAGATAACAAGAATTTGGAAGCTTATTTCGGTTGAAAAAGGCAAAATTGTTAATGGTTTCTGAAAAGTAATTTGAGTGAAATTAGTTTATTTGTTTTAAATATTATGTTGGAAATTTTCTGAATCGAAAATTAGTGGGAAAGATGAATGCTTATGATTGGTTAAAAAGGAATAATGGGGGATGAGAGAGTTTGAGAAGGTTGTCTGGGGAGATTAAAAAATTTATTATGTTACCGGCAGACCAGAAGAGAAGACGTGTTTTTTTCGTGTAGTCAATCGGAGTAGGAGTGTTTTTCGTTTGTTAGTGAAAAAGGTGGAAGCTGAGAGCAGATCAAAAACGAGAAGATTAATACCTCTTTTGAGTCTGCATAGTCCACGAGATCTAATTGAGAAAGAAAGGAGAATTTGTGAATAAAGAGTACCGGTCAAAAGAGGCTTGGGCTTGTGTTTTCGGAGGAGTAGTTTGCTGGTATGCGGTTTTGGAGCGATGCTGAGAACTGGAAAGATTTGATGGTAGCCGGACATAATCAATCAAGGAAGGAACTGTGGTTTGATCGAGAGGAGAGGATCATTGGTGTAAAAAAATAAAGGTCAGTCAAATAATTTGAATGAAAGAAAACTTTAAGACATTCTAAAGATAAAATCAAATATAAGCATACGAACTAAGATTCCAAGTTTTAAAGAGTTATTTTTTTGTGAATAAATTATATTTTTTATATGGTAAATTTTTTAGTAGATATTATTATAAAGCAGATCAATAGATAGTTTGTTAATTAAAATTAAATTTAGAGTATAGGAGTTTGTTGGGAAAGATAATTGCCCACAAAAAGTTATTTATTAACATTCACCGTATTGCTTATTGAAATAAATAATAATTTGTGTGCATATTTATGTTGTTTTAATGTTAGTTCCGTTTCCTGTTTTATCCCGATTATGAGCAACTAGGAGATACTGAACCCACTAGAAGAGATATATAAAGTAAACTGATTAAAGTAAAATTAAAAAGGCACCCTGAGAATTTTTAATAGTAATTGAATTGTATGACTCTGCATAAATTAGTGAACCAATTAATTAAATAATTGGATTAATTAAATTAGTCTTAATCAATAATAAGACATCATAAAGCAGATCACAACAATATATATATATATATATATATATATATATATATATATATATATATATATATATATATATATATATATATATTCATTTACTTTATAACTAATTCTTGATTTAATACGATACAAAGCTTTTTTGTTTATGGTAATGTAAAAATGAAATGGTAGTTTGGTATCCTTTTGAGATGACATAACTTTTAATGTTTTCTTTTTGTTCATTACTAAGAAATAATAAAGTATAGTTTTCCTGTAAACCTTCGATAAATCTTAATTTTTTTGCTCGTCCCCTTCGAGGATAAACCAGGGGTGGCGTCCAATAATAAATTATAATTTTATATTATCTAATTGTGCTTGGATTTAAGATACGATATAGTTTCTATATGTTTAAAAAAAACCCGCCAATTCTCTTCGACAGTGAGCGATTCTGGCCTTGCATATATCATTGTAGTACGCAGTGTTACAAACTAATTGAGAATTTGTATAGTGGCTCTTTTCTCAATACAAGAAATGATATGAACAACAAAATCTAAACACAGATCCTACTTGCTAACAGATACTACTTTTGCCAGTAGTAGTTTTATGTCTACTATGGATACTTGGACAATTACTAAAAAAGAAAAGAACCTAGTCTTCATCTTCAAGTTCCGCTCCTATCGGAGATCGGAAATCATTTTGGTAATTATAATTTTGTTGATTACGCGCCTGAACAGTTCAATTGAACTGCATCCAAACCATTCACCTAGATTGCGTAGCCACGAGATTTTACGTCTTCCTACGCTTCTTCTGCCTTTGATTTTACCCTGCATTATATTACTTAGTAGTTCGTATTTTTCACCTCTCATGATGTGCCCCAAGTATTCCAATTTCCTGATTTCTATGGAATTTAAAACTTCGCGTTGTTTTCCTAGTTGTTCGAGAACTTGTTCGTTTGTTTTGCGATCCATCCATGATATTTTCAAAATACGTCGGTAACACCACATTTCGAATGCTTCTAGGTTTTTAATGTTGGATTTTTAAGTGTCCAAGCTTCAACCCCATATAAAAGGATAGAGAAAATATAACATCGAAGCATTCTTATTCGGAGCGATATATTGATATCGCGATTACAAAAAAGTAAAGAGAAATATTAATGGCTGTCTTTAGGCACTCTGGAAATATACTCTTTTCAAAGGAATCATTAATTAGTGACACCAGGACTTCCAACACATTTTTTGAAAGATTTAAGAAAATTTTTGTCGATAGTCCATCAGTACTACAGGAAGATTTACTTTTGATGTAGAAGATTGTAAGGATACTACATAATTTTGACCTTTATATAATTACAAACATTAGTGATGTTACAAACTAATGTTTGTATTTTGAGAACGATTTCCGAAGTGGAAATTGAAACGTCAATAAACGTATTTTAACCTTTAATTGTGGCTTATTCCCAGTTAAATAGTAATTAGTATATTTTCTATTTAATTACTGCTTAGTTGTATTTAGTGCTACTTACACATGTATTTATTCGATATTTTTGTGCAAGTCTTCCCTACATATTTGTATATTAAAATATTAAATTAAATTAAAAAATATTAATGTGTTTCTCTCTTCAACTAGAACTCATTACAATAAAGTATGCAACTATGTTAAGTTCCAACAATAATATTTAGACAGTAATTGATTCTATAACCAAGTTTTGATTATAGTTATTACTATACGACAAGGAAAAGTAATATATTTGCAGTTCCTTAGAAAAGAGTACTCATATTCTTTCCAAGAGGCAAACACATCAATCACTTAACACTTCACATTTTATGGGATAAATTTATGGGGTAAAAGAAAGTTCCAAGTAATTATCATAATTAAATATTTTGGTCTAGAGTAAAAAATGCTTATTTAAATGGATTTTAAATAATAAACTTACTTTATTTATGTGTTTATCAACTATAAACATACAGGGTGGTCCTGCGAAATCTTTTCACTTAGGATTTTGTTCTTTTTTTGTTTTTATTCTATTTAATTCATTAGATGTACAATATTTATACAATATTTATTTAATTTTAACACAATAATAAATATGATCATAGTTATATTTTTTTTAGTTTTAATCTCTTGTTATTAAGCTTTTGAAATCTCTATATTAATTCTAACAAGCAAAATTTTCCATTCATCAGGATGTCTTAACGTGTAATCCACCTGGATTAAAACGAAGGCCTCGAATGTTCAGTACAGTTAAGTCACCTACTATTTTCCCAGCCTTATTGTATACCGGAGATTTGAAAATATTGTTGTTTTAAATTATTTTAAGCAAACAATATTTTACTCTATTATAGACCACAATATTTAAGAGATAATCACTTTGAACCAAATCTATCTTATAAAAAATATAATCATTTACATATTTTGTAAATACAATAATGCTTAAATTTCTCAATTTATTTCCCATGGCCAGTTCTCGAGAAATTAGTTGGTAAATGGTAAACATTTTAACAACTGCCAAAATCTGCATCAAAATACTAGGAAAAAAGTAGTTTTGGCTTCATTAGTTTCTGTAAGCGAAATAGTTTATTGTTAAAGGGGTGTACAATATTTAACAAAGAGTTGAAATTGTTTCTATTTCCTTTTGAAAGAATGGTAGTGTTTAAGCTACTACAAATGCATTTAATGAACTACATCTAAATTGTAATATGTCACCCATAATGTTGCTCTTATGGTTATAATGCAATGAAATACCTTCACTACATGAAAATTACAAATGTTGCAGGTATTCTACGGACACCTGTTCGAAGAATATTAACACCACATCATTTTTACCTTTATGAAATGATCTAACATTACTACCAAAACATAATTTTGTTTTTCGGGAAAATCACTCCACTACACAACAAGTTCATTGAATAATAAATGAAATATCAAAAAGTCTTGAAGAAAGGACATACTACAATGCTCTATATCTATACATCTTAGAAGCGTTTGACAAAGTCTGGTACAAAGGTCTGCTTTACAAAGTAAAAATAACACTATCCAGTAACTATTTTCTCTTACTCTAATCCCACACACCAAATAGAAATTTCTCTGTAAAATTGAATGACCAATAATCCAACCTCCCTCCTATCAATTCCGGAGTCCCTCAGGATAGTGTTCTAGGTCCGCTGCTTTTTTTACTCTACACAGCCGATATACTAGAGACTAATAATACTACAATTGCTTCCTTTGCTGACGACGTAGCAATACTAGCTGAAACTGAAGATCACATACAAGCTACACAAAACCTGAACATACTCAGTGATAGGTATACACAATAGAGAACAAAAGTAAATAAAACAAAATCAACTCAAATAACATTTACCAACCGCCACAACATATGCCACCTGTATAAATGGAAAATGTAAGAATACCAACAGTAACAGACGCTAGATACCTTGGCCTCGATCTTGACCAACGTCTCACTTGAAAGAAAAATATCAAGACCAAAAGTAGACAGCTTAAAATTCCGGCAAATGTATTGGCTCCTTGAACGTAAATCAAAACGTAATATCCAAAACAAAATTCTTCTATGCAAAGCCATACTCAAACCTATCTGGTTTTACGGACTACACCTATGGCGCTGTGCAAAGCCAACGTCGCTGAATGTCATCCAAAGTATCCAATCTAAAGTGCTAAGATCAATAATGGATGCAAGCTAGTAAGAGAATTATTCAACAATGGTGCAACCACAAGAAAACTAGATAGAACCTGGCCCCCAAAACTTAACCAATATAGAGTAAGGTAAGACGTCATTGGATGTCTCGCCTTCACTCCCAAAACAAGTAACACCTTTACTTAATACTCTGTAATGAAGTAGATTCTAAATAAACATAATTATATAAAAAAATTATTGGGCTAATTGTTGCAGTTTCGCAACTGTTAATAAACATTTATTAAATATTAAGACTTTATGGTAGTTTTGATTCTCCCCGTATATCAAGATTTCATGTATAAGGGTGCATCTGGGTTAAAAACTACATGCTACGAGACGGGCAATCTGCAAAATGACACAGATGTGTATTGGAGATAAGCGATGCATCTACACAATCGGAGTCGAGTTTTATCTCTCAAACCACACACATGTGTGTGCGTTTGGGTTAAGAGTACCTTACGACACTTAGCATCGGTCCTTTGACCGAAGAAGTCGTTTTGATGCAGAAAAGTTACATTAGGAATTTTGTGGTTCCTGTTATTCGTCGGTGAAGACATATTTTTTGCGGTGGCCGGAGTGCCATCTTCTCATTGGGTAAGGAACAATACCATAATTTTGTTGCTGCATGGGCTAAGTACGTTTATTTGGTGCCCAATTATCACATATTGTGTCGCGATTTTGAACTTTTGAACTTTATTCAGAACATTAAACGTTGTCAATTGGACATTTGGCTTTTGTTTTGTGTAGTATTTACTCTATTCTTATTTTTTGTAATATGTCATTCCCGATTATAATTTGAATTGAGTTTAAATATTTGTATTTGAATATATAATTTGAGTTGAGTTTGATATAATTCATATATGATATTTTTGATTGCATTTTGTGTAACTGTATTAACAAGGTTTATTCATTTTATTACGAATTAAGTATATTATAATATGTGCGTATATTTTTCACTCTTTCACGTTTAATATCAATTTTTTTATATGACATATATATTCATATTTTTATTTCTTTTTTGTATAATATTATTTCTACCTATGGTTTGTTTATGGTTCTCTTTTTGTGTGTCGTTACGTATTGATTAATATTTAAGTTTGTACTACATATATTCTTCTTCTTTTAAGTAATATATTCTTCCTTATTTATAGTTGTATATTGGGTTATGTATATTTATGTTTAATTTCACCTCTTTTTAAAATAGAGTTTTATACAGTCCACTGGTTTTCATTTCTTTTCTTTTTTTTAATATACATACCCAATCCGAAAGGGGGAAACCAGCGAGTTCTAGATTGAACAAAATATCTTCTCTCCCCCTTCAGGATGACCCCAATTGTTATATTGAGGTCATCGTATGTGCAGAACGCAACATAATGGTCCTTCGAGCCGGATTTTCTTCTTCTTTTTCTGTTTTTTTTGTTTGTTTAGGGTTCTCTGATAGTAGATACCTTTTTTCCATGTTCTTTTTCATGTGTAGTGGCGGTTTCCTTATGGTAGGAGCCTTGTCGGTTATAATAACTAGTTAATATGTCGTTGTTTACGGTTTCCTTATGGTAGGGACCTTATCAATTATGATAACCATTTTATTTGACTTGCTCACGGGTTCCTTATGGTAGGAGCCTAGTTGGTTGTGATAACTATTTGTTGGGGTATTTCTTTTATCTAAAAAGTTACCCAGTCGTCTGCCGAAAGACGATACCTAGTCTGCTGAAAGACTATTTCTTTGTCGAGGTTCTTTTATGCTAGAGACCTTATTGCGGTTATCACAACCATAGTATAGTTGGGGTATTTCTTTTATCTGAAAAGATACCCAGTCGTCTGCCGAAAGACGATACCTAGTCTGCCGAAAGACTATTTCTTTATCGAGGTTCTCTTATGGTAGAGACCTTATTGCGGTTATCACAACCATAGTATAGTCGGGTTTTCTTTTATCTGAAAAGTTACCCAGTCTGCCGAAAGACATTTTACTTTTTACGTTGTACAAGGTTTATTTACTGTATACCTTTTTGCGGTTATCATAACTAAATAGTCAGGTATTTGTTTTATGTAAAAAGATACCTACTCGTCTGCCGAAAGACTATTTCTTCTTTACATTCTTTGTTCCAGGTGCTCTTCTGACAGAGACCTTCTTTTCGTGGTTGTTATAACCATTTATTGTATATATAATTCTTTTCTACTAAAAGATACCTAGTCTGCCGAAAGACTATTTCTTTTTTTTACATTGCTTTTTCGAGGTTCTCTTCTGACAGAGGCCTTTTTTGCGGTTGTTATACCCATTTTACATTACGGTATATCTTTTATACTAAAAGATATCCAGTTGTCTGCACAAAGACGATTTTGTACTTTACATTAATTAATTTTCAAGGTGCTCTTTTTACAGAGACCTTTTTAAGGTTTTTATAACTATCTTACATTTAGACTTCTTTTATACTGAAAGATAACTAGTCTGTCGAAAGACTATTTCTTTTTTTATATACTTTATTCAAGGTGCTCTAATGACAGAGGCCTTTTCCGGTGTTTTTATACCCATTTCTTTCTGATTTTTTCATAGTGCTTTTAGTGGAGTATTTCTTTTGTCTAAGCATATACTCAGTCTGCCGAAAGACATTCTTACTTTTACTTGTTTAGGGTTTTCTTATGCTAGAGACCTTATTACGGTTAGTATAACCATTTACATTGGGGTATTTATTTTATGAAAAAGATACCCAGTCTGTAGAGACATTTCTTCTTTTGTATTCGTTAGTGTTTGTGAGGGTGGAAAAAGTATTTTCGGTTATTACAACCATTTTTTTTGTTTAATTTTTCCTGATTGTAGGGACATTAGTAACAGATTGTAATCGTTTTATGTTGGGATATATCTTTTCCTTGATAAGATACCTGGTCTGTGGAGACTGTTCTTTTTTTTATTTTGTTTGTGGTTGTCTTATTGTAGAAACCTGTTTCGACTAATACAAGTATCTCTTTGGTTTGTTTCTGTAAAAAATCCAGGGATTTACAATTACTCTTACTCATTCACAATCTTTTTCTTGTTTGTCTTGTGAGTTTTAAATATAAGCTGCTCCATTTTTGTCTAAATAATGGACACCCTCAAATTCAAGAGACGGTCTGCAAAGAATGCAATTATTCGTCACTGTAATTGGATTGCAGAAAATGTTTCATTGGTCGATATTGATTATCTTTTGAAAGTTCGTCGTGAGTATTTACAGGTTGAGTATGATAAATATGAATGCGCACAGGATGCAATCGAGAATTTATTGGTAGATTCCGCTGAAGATAGCGAGGATCGAAACATTGTAGATGATTTGTTTTGTAAGGCAATGGGACTTATAATATGGGAGCCCGTCCTCTCATCCTTTACGTATTATAAAGTAGGTAGTGCATCCCATTGTTCTTCTAGGTTACATGTGGGGGAAAGACCTTCCACACATATTTCAGATTTATGTCATCTACTCAATGTAGTTAAATCTTCTCAAAATCATATGTCAAAAGACTCATCTTTCTCAAAACCTCAACCTTCTTTCGAGACATCCACGTCTCAAATACCTCGTGTGATGGCGCCTAGTTCGTCAGGTCAGCTATCATCGACTTTAGCTCATGTAGATACTGTCCCTAAGTCGTTACCTACTGGCCTTAGCAGTATTGCATATTGCCTTCCACCTGTTACAATGGTAAATTATAGTGAGTCCTACAAGACTCGTGACGCTCATACAAACGCGAGTTCTTCTACGGGGCTATCCTTTAATAATGTACATCTCTCTGGACCTCAGGTCCATTCTAATATTCAATCCTTATCTAAGGATTTTTCTTTGCACGACTTCCATGATGGGGTGTCTGGTGATGACGCTGCCGATACAGCTTCGCGGGGAGCTAACCCCGATACATTTGCTCGATCAAAATCTTGGCATTGTGAGCAAAAATTCTTGTCGTCTCGTGACAGAGACAATTTTAAAGAAGCTATTACCCTAGATATTGTGACCATAATTGGGTCAAAAGTTCCTAGAGTGGCATTACACCCATCACTAGATTTAGCATTCGGAGTACATATGTTTAAAACGTACTCCTATCTTTCTAGTTTACGCCGAGTAAAGGCATTTGTGTTTTGTTTCATCAGAAACGTTCGTAAAAAGCAAGCTGAATTGCTTATTGTTCAAGACTTAACAAGTTTCTCGTTTCCTTGTATATTGGAATCGTTGCCATCCGGTATTGCCAATCCGGATAATCAGTTGGATATTCCGAATTTATTTCCAGAGGAAATTATTCAGCGTGCGAAAGTTAGCGGTATGTTGAGGAATACTACCATTCCTTATGCTCAAAAGCATCATTTTCTTCTTTCTTCGAACAATCTAGTTGTTTTAAAGATGTTCGAAACACACGTATGGTTGGGACAAGTAAGGCCCCAAGGTACGTCCAATTGTAGACATCATTTCGGACTTAGTTGTTGCACATTTTATAATGTTGAGAGTCCCATCTATCATTGTGTTACCTGTTCGAGATTTCTTTTTATTGCCATAGATTATGGAATATATTTTTTGCTTAAAGCTTACATAGCTTTATCTGATTATATATTTGCGCCACGTTATATTAAACTAACGGTTTCAACGTTTGGATAGTTATGACATTTTATAGTGACATTGTACGAATTCTTTAAGGTACAAAGAATTCTTAGGAGTCGCACCATTTTTGTTTTTGTTCATTTCAAAATTGCCTTCTTATGTATAAAAGCCTTGTTTATTGAATAGCATAAATGTTCGTATTTTATCTATTCTCTTTATTTCTTATTTATCGTAATTTTGATTTATTCTAATTGACTAAGTCTACTCCTAGCTTAGTCGCCGCTTTTTTATCGAGAGGGAGCTAAGTCTCAACCTGAGATATAATTTGCTTATTGCTTTTAAATTATCATAATTATCTTTTATGGATAAAGCTTATGGAAGAATAGAGTTTCTTCATTTTACATTTTCGTCATGATTATGTCTGTCCAGGTAGATTGCTAATATATATAATATAATATAATATAATAGTGTTATAAGTCATACGATATTTCTTTTGCCTTTGCTGCTTATTCGTTTCGAATATTTTAGTGGCCATTCCGGCTACAAATATTCTGTTTATTTGCCCTTGACCTATTTGTTGTTGCGGAGAACCATTTCCTTAGGTTTGTTAACCAGGATATTTGTCTTCTCCCATTTCCTTGCTTGTCGAGAACTATTAGAAGGTTATTTGTAGTATTTATATTGAGTGCCGTCTCTCATAGGTGTCCGAGACATCCTGATTGTTGCCTTCTAACGATATACATCACTTTTCTTTCTTTCCTCGTTCTTTTTCATACGGTCCCGTTGGTTAACTGGTCCGTCCATGATATCCTGAGGATTCGCTTGAGTAGTCACATCTCGATGGCGTCAAGTTCATGAATTGTATCCTAGGATAATAGAGGAATGCACTTCCTATAAGAGAGGAAATCCGTTTTATGTATAGTACTGAGAATTGTATAATTGTAGTGATGTATATTTAGTATGTAGTTATGTATTTGTAACCTATTATCGTTTGTTGTATAAGTTTATTGTTGTATGTATAAGTTATTGTTCTTTGTGCTCTTTTGTAAATGTATAGATTTGTAGGATTGTAAGTGTGGCGTTCGTTTCGTAACCGAAGAAGTGTTTACGGTTTCCTAATTTGTACAGTGCGTCGGGAGTACAAAGTACAGTTATGTTTTATCTGGGTGCATCTGGGTTAAAAACTACATGCTACGAGACGGGCAATCTGCAAAATGACACAGATGTGTATTGGAGATAAGCGATGCATCTACACAATCGGAGTCGAGTTTTATCTCTCAAACCACACACATGTGTGTGCGTTTGGGTTAAGAGTACCTTACGACACTTAGCATCGGTCCTTTGACCGAAGAAGTCGTTTTGATGCAGAAAAGTTACATTAGGAATTTTGTGGTTCCTGTTATTCGTCGGTGAAGACATATTTTTTGCGGTGGCCGGAGTGCCATCTTCTCATTGGGTAAGGAACAATACCATAATTTTGTTGCTGCATGGGCTAAGTACGTTTATTTGGTGCCCAATTATCACATATTGTGTCGCGATTTTGAACTTTTGAACTTTATTCAGAACATTAAACGTTGTCAATTGGACATTTGGCTTTTGTTTTGTGTAGTATTTACTCTATTCTTATTTTTTGTAATATGTCATTCCCGATTATAATTTGAATTGAGTTTAAATATTTGTATTTGAATATATAATTTGAGTTGAGTTTGATATAATTCATATATGATATTTTTGATTGCATTTTGTGTAACTGTATTAACAAGGTTTATTCATTTTATTACGAATTAAGTATATTATAATATGTGCGTATATTTTTCACTCTTTCACGTTTAATATCAATTTTTTTATATGACATATATATTCATATTTTTATTTCTTTTTTGTATAATATTATTTCTACCTATGGTTTGTTTATGGTTCTCTTTTTGTGTGTCGTTACGTATTGATTAATATTTAAGTTTGTACTACATATATTCTTCTTCTTTTAAGTAATATATTCTTCCTTATTTATAGTTGTATATTGGGTTATGTATATTTATGTTTAATTTCACCTCTTTTTAAAATAGAGTTTTATACAGTCCACTGGTTTTCATTTCTTTTCTTTTTTTTAATATACATACCCAATCCGAAAGGGGGAAACCAGCGAGTTCTAGATTGAACAAAATATCTTCTCTCCCCCTTCAGGATGACCCCAATTGTTATATTGAGGTCATCGTATGTGCAGAACGCAACATAATGGTCCTTCGAGCCGGATTTTCTTCTTCTTTTTCTGTTTTTTTTGTTTGTTTAGGGTTCTCTGATAGTAGATACCTTTTTTCCATGTTCTTTTTCATGTGTAGTGGCGGTTTCCTTATGGTAGGAGCCTTGTCGGTTATAATAACTAGTTAATATGTCGTTGTTTACGGTTTCCTTATGGTAGGGACCTTATCAATTATGATAACCATTTTATTTGACTTGCTCACGGGTTCCTTATGGTAGGAGCCTAGTTGGTTGTGATAACTATTTGTTGGGGTATTTCTTTTATCTAAAAAGTTACCCAGTCGTCTGCCGAAAGACGATACCTAGTCTGCTGAAAGACTATTTCTTTGTCGAGGTTCTTTTATGCTAGAGACCTTATTGCGGTTATCACAACCATAGTATAGTTGGGGTATTTCTTTTATCTGAAAAGATACCCAGTCGTCTGCCGAAAGACGATACCTAGTCTGCCGAAAGACTATTTCTTTATCGAGGTTCTCTTATGGTAGAGACCTTATTGCGGTTATCACAACCATAGTATAGTCGGGTTTTCTTTTATCTGAAAAGTTACCCAGTCTGCCGAAAGACATTTTACTTTTTACGTTGTACAAGGTTTATTTACTGTATACCTTTTTGCGGTTATCATAACTAAATAGTCAGGTATTTGTTTTATGTAAAAAGATACCTACTCGTCTGCCGAAAGACTATTTCTTCTTTACATTCTTTGTTCCAGGTGCTCTTCTGACAGAGACCTTCTTTTCGTGGTTGTTATAACCATTTATTGTATATATAATTCTTTTCTACTAAAAGATACCTAGTCTGCCGAAAGACTATTTCTTTTTTTTACATTGCTTTTTCGAGGTTCTCTTCTGACAGAGGCCTTTTTTGCGGTTGTTATACCCATTTTACATTACGGTATATCTTTTATACTAAAAGATATCCAGTTGTCTGCACAAAGACGATTTTGTACTTTACATTAATTAATTTTCAAGGTGCTCTTTTTACAGAGACCTTTTTAAGGTTTTTATAACTATCTTACATTTAGACTTCTTTTATACTGAAAGATAACTAGTCTGTCGAAAGACTATTTCTTTTTTTATATACTTTATTCAAGGTGCTCTAATGACAGAGGCCTTTTCCGGTGTTTTTATACCCATTTCTTTCTGATTTTTTCATAGTGCTTTTAGTGGAGTATTTCTTTTGTCTAAGCATATACTCAGTCTGCCGAAAGACATTCTTACTTTTACTTGTTTAGGGTTTTCTTATGCTAGAGACCTTATTACGGTTAGTATAACCATTTACATTGGGGTATTTATTTTATGAAAAAGATACCCAGTCTGTAGAGACATTTCTTCTTTTGTATTCGTTAGTGTTTGTGAGGGTGGAAAAAGTATTTTCGGTTATTACAACCATTTTTTTTGTTTAATTTTTCCTGATTGTAGGGACATTAGTAACAGATTGTAATCGTTTTATGTTGGGATATATCTTTTCCTTGATAAGATACCTGGTCTGTGGAGACTGTTCTTTTTTTTATTTTGTTTGTGGTTGTCTTATTGTAGAAACCTGTTTCGACTAATACAAGTATCTCTTTGGTTTGTTTCTGTAAAAAATCCAGGGATTTACAATTACTCTTACTCATTCACAATCTTTTTCTTGTTTGTCTTGTGAGTTTTAAATATAAGCTGCTCCATTTTTGTCTAAACAATGGACACCCTCAAATTCAAGAGACGGTCTGCAAAGAATGCAATTATTCGTCACTGTAATTGGATTGCAGAAAATGTTTCATTGGTCGATATTGATTATCTTTTGAAAGTTCGTCGTGAGTATTTACAGGTTGAGTATGATAAATATGAATGCGCACAGGATGCAATCGAGAATTTATTGGTAGATTCCGCTGAAGATAGCGAGGATCGAAACATTGTAGATGATTCGTTTTGTAAGGCAATGGGACTTATAATATGGGAGCCCGTCCTCTCATCCTTTACGTATTATAAAGTAGGTAGTGCATCCCATTGTTCTTCTAGGTTACATGTGGGGGAAAGACCTTCCACACATATTTCAGATTTATGTCATCTACTCAATGTAGTTAAATCTTCTCAAAATCATATGTCAAAAGACTCATCTTTCTCAAAACCTCAACCTTCTTTCGAGACATCCACGTCTCAAATACCTCGTGTGATGGCGCCTAGTTCGTCAGGTCAGCTATCATCGACTTTAGCTCATGTAGATACTGTCCCTAAGTCGTTACCTACTGGCCTTAGCAGTATTGCATATTGCCTTCCACCTGTTACAATGGTAAATTATAGTGAGTCCTACAAGACTCGTGACGCTCATACAAACGCGAGTTCTTCTACGGGGCTATCCTTTAATAATGTACATCTCTCTGGACCTCAGGTCCATTCTAATATTCAATCCTTATCTAAGGATTTTTCTTTGCACGACTTCCATGATGGGGTGTCTGGTGATGACGCTGCCGATACAGCTTCGCGGGGAGCTAACCCCGATACATTTGCTCGATCAAAATCTTGGCATTGTGAGCAAAAATTCTTGTCGTCTCGTGACAGAGACAATTTTAAAGAAGCTATTACCCTAGATATTGTGACCATAATTGGGTCAAAAGTTCCTAGAGTGGCATTACACCCATCACTAGATTTAGCATTCGGAGTACATATGTTTAAAACGTACTCCTATCTTTCTAGTTTACGCCGAGTAAAGGCATTTGTGTTTTGTTTCATCAGAAACGTTCGTAAAAAGCAAGCTGAATTGCTTATTGTTCAAGACTTAACAAGTTTCTCGTTTCCTTGTATATTGGAATCGTTGCCATCCGGTATTGCCAATCCGGATAATCAGTTGGATATTCCGAATTTATTTCCAGAGGAAATTATTCAGCGTGCGAAAGTTAGCGGTATGTTGAGGAATACTACCATTCCTTATGCTCAAAAGCATCATTTTCTTCTTTCTTCGAACAATCTAGTTGTTTTAAAGATGTTCGAAACACACGTATGGTTGGGACAAGTAAGGCCCCAAGGTACGTCCAATTGTAGACATCATTTCGGACTTAGTTGTTGCACATTTTATAATGTTGAGAGTCCCATCTATCATTGTGTTACCTGTTCGAGATTTCTTTTTATTGCCATAGATTATGGAATATATTTTTTGCTTAAAGCTTACATAGCTTTATCTGATTATATATTTGCGCCACGTTATATTAAACTAACGGTTTCAACGTTTGGATAGTTATGACATTTTATAGTGACATTGTACGAATTCTTTAAGGTACAAAGAATTCTTAGGAGTCGCACCATTTTTGTTTTTGTTCATTTCAAAATTGCCTTCTTATGTATAAAAGCCTTGTTTATTGAATAGCATAAATGTTCGTATTTTATCTATTCTCTTTATTTCTTATTTATCGTAATTTTGATTTATTCTAATTGACTAAGTCTACTCCTAGCTTAGTCGCCGCTTTTTTATCGAGAGGGAGCTAAGTCTCAACCTGAGATATAATTTGCTTATTGCTTTTAAATTATCATAATTATCTTTTATGGATAAAGCTTATGGAAGAATAGAGTTTCTTCATTTTACATTTTCGTCATGATTATGTCTGTCCAGGTAGATTGCTAATATATATAATATAATATAATATAATAGTGTTATAAGTCATACGATATTTCTTTTGCCTTTGCTGCTTATTCGTTTCGAATATTTTAGTGGCCATTCCGGCTACAAATATTCTGTTTATTTGCCCTTGACCTATTTGTTGTTGCGGAGAACCATTTCCTTAGGTTTGTTAACCAGGATATTTGTCTTCTCCCATTTCCTTGCTTGTCGAGAACTATTAGAAGGTTATTTGTAGTATTTATATTGAGTGCCGTCTCTCATAGGTGTCCGAGACATCCTGATTGTTGCCTTCTAACGATATACATCACTTTTCTTTCTTTCCTCGTTCTTTTTCATACGGTCCCGTTGGTTAACTGGTCCGTCCATGATATCCTGAGGATTCGCTTGAGTAGTCACATCTCGATGGCGTCAAGTTCATGAATTGTATCCTAGGATAATAGAGGAATGCACTTCCTATAAGAGAGGAAATCCGTTTTATGTATAGTACTGAGAATTGTATAATTGTAGTGATGTATATTTAGTATGTAGTTATGTATTTGTAACCTATTATCGTTTGTTGTATAAGTTTATTGTTGTATGTATAAGTTATTGTTCTTTGTGCTCTTTTGTAAATGTATAGATTTGTAGGATTGTAAGTGTGGCGTTCGTTTCGTAACCGAAGAAGTGTTTACGGTTTCCTAATTTGTACAGTGCGTCGGGAGTACAAAGTACAGTTATGTTTTATCTGGGTGCATCTGGGTTAAAAACTACATGCTACGAGACGGGCAATCTGCAAAATGACACAGATGTGTATTGGAGATAAGCGATGCATCTACACAATCGGAGTCGAGTTTTATCTCTCAAACCACACACATGTGTGTGCGTTTGGGTTAAGAGTACCTTACGACACTTAGCATCGGTCCTTTGACCGAAGAAGTCGTTTTGATGCAGAAAAGTTACATTAGGAATTTTGTGGTTCCTGTTATTCGTCGGTGAAGACATATTTTTTGCGGTGGCCGGAGTGCCATCTTCTCATTGGGTAAGGAACAATACCATAATTTTGTTGCTGCATGGGCTAAGTACGTTTATTTGGTGCCCAATTATCACATATTGTGTCGCGATTTTGAACTTTTGAACTTTATTCAGAACATTAAACGTTGTCAATTGGACATTTGGCTTTTGTTTTGTGTAGTATTTACTCTATTCTTATTTTTTGTAATATGTCATTCCCGATTATAATTTGAATTGAGTTTAAATATTTGTATTTGAATATATAATTTGAGTTGAGTTTGATATAATTCATATATGATATTTTTGATTGCATTTTGTGTAACTGTATTAACAAGGTTTATTCATTTTATTACGAATTAAGTATATTATAATATGTGCGTATATTTTTCACTCTTTCACGTTTAATATCAATTTTTTTATATGACATATATATTCATATTTTTATTTCTTTTTTGTATAATATTATTTCTACCTATGGTTTGTTTATGGTTCTCTTTTTGTGTGTCGTTACGTATTGATTAATATTTAAGTTTGTACTACATATATTCTTCTTCTTTTAAGTAATATATTCTTCCTTATTTATAGTTGTATATTGGGTTATGTATATTTATGTTTAATTTCACCTCTTTTTAAAATAGAGTTTTATACAGTCCACTGGTTTTCATTTCTTTTCTTTTTTTTAATATACATACCCAATCCGAAAGGGGGAAACCAGCGAGTTCTAGATTGAACAAAATATCTTCTCTCCCCCTTCAGGATGACCCCAATTGTTATATTGAGGTCATCGTATGTGCAGAACGCAACATAATGGTCCTTCGAGCCGGATTTTCTTCTTCTTTTTCTGTTTTTTTTGTTTGTTTAGGGTTCTCTGATAGTAGATACCTTTTTTCCATGTTCTTTTTCATGTGTAGTGGCGGTTTCCTTATGGTAGGAGCCTTGTCGGTTATAATAACTAGTTAATATGTCGTTGTTTACGGTTTCCTTATGGTAGGGACCTTATCAATTATGATAACCATTTTATTTGACTTGCTCACGGGTTCCTTATGGTAGGAGCCTAGTTGGTTGTGATAACTATTTGTTGGGGTATTTCTTTTATCTAAAAAGTTACCCAGTCGTCTGCCGAAAGACGATACCTAGTCTGCTGAAAGACTATTTCTTTGTCGAGGTTCTTTTATGCTAGAGACCTTATTGCGGTTATCACAACCATAGTATAGTTGGGGTATTTCTTTTATCTGAAAAGATACCCAGTCGTCTGCCGAAAGACGATACCTAGTCTGCCGAAAGACTATTTCTTTATCGAGGTTCTCTTATGGTAGAGACCTTATTGCGGTTATCACAACCATAGTATAGTCGGGTTTTCTTTTATCTGAAAAGTTACCCAGTCTGCCGAAAGACATTTTACTTTTTACGTTGTACAAGGTTTATTTACTGTATACCTTTTTGCGGTTATCATAACTAAATAGTCAGGTATTTGTTTTATGTAAAAAGATACCTACTCGTCTGCCGAAAGACTATTTCTTCTTTACATTCTTTGTTCCAGGTGCTCTTCTGACAGAGACCTTCTTTTCGTGGTTGTTATAACCATTTATTGTATATATAATTCTTTTCTACTAAAAGATACCTAGTCTGCCGAAAGACTATTTCTTTTTTTTACATTGCTTTTTCGAGGTTCTCTTCTGACAGAGGCCTTTTTTGCGGTTGTTATACCCATTTTACATTACGGTATATCTTTTATACTAAAAGATATCCAGTTGTCTGCACAAAGACGATTTTGTACTTTACATTAATTAATTTTCAAGGTGCTCTTTTTACAGAGACCTTTTTAAGGTTTTTATAACTATCTTACATTTAGACTTCTTTTATACTGAAAGATAACTAGTCTGTCGAAAGACTATTTCTTTTTTTATATACTTTATTCAAGGTGCTCTAATGACAGAGGCCTTTTCCGGTGTTTTTATACCCATTTCTTTCTGATTTTTTCATAGTGCTTTTAGTGGAGTATTTCTTTTGTCTAAGCATATACTCAGTCTGCCGAAAGACATTCTTACTTTTACTTGTTTAGGGTTTTCTTATGCTAGAGACCTTATTACGGTTAGTATAACCATTTACATTGGGGTATTTATTTTATAAAAAAGATACCCAGTCTGTAGAGACATTTCTTCTTTTGTATTCGTTAGTGTTTGTGAGGGTGGAAAAAGTATTTTCGGTTATTACAACCATTTTTTTTGTTTAATTTTTCCTGATTGTAGGGACATTAGTAACAGATTGTAATCGTTTTATGTTGGGATATATCTTTTCCTTTTTTTTTTATACAGTCCACTGGTTTTCATTTCTTTTCTTTTTTTTAATATACATACCCAATCCGAAAGGGGGAAACCAGCGAGTTCTAGATTGAACAAAATATCTTCTCTCCCCCTTCAGGATGACCCCAATTGTTATATTGAGGTCATCGTATGTGCAGAACGCAACACTAATACGCTACATAAGCGAATTTTAACATTTTAAACATTTACTTCCACAGGAGCGTATAATACCATTCATTACAAACTGTAGAGAATAAAATACCATTACACCAATCTCTGTTTAATATTAAATGCCGAATTGGTATTGTAAATTGTAAATTCAAACCCGACCACAAACAGTTAAACAACTTTGAGTATCCATCATCAGCGTACATCGCAAATCGCAACTATGTATAATATAATTCACATGCACTGAAAATGACAGAGAACTGGAACCTGTGAAATCATTTACTGTATAATATAATGTACAAGCGTATCAGTATTAACAGGATATTTGTTTAAAATGGTTTTACGTCAGGAAATAATTAGGAATTGCAGTGAGTTAGCTAGATATTTCACTTATTACGATTTAGATAGGATAAATAACCAGAATTATTCAGAATATGATGTAATATGAAACGAACATTTTAGTTATATCCATTTTATCACAATATGAATATGAATAATTTACACCGTTATATATTTAGCTCAACAGGCTGTGGAATTCTAAGTTACACGAGACAAACTATATTATAATTCTAAAAACAAAATACAACTTATAAATTACAAATTATTTTGGTCTATTATTACAACTTCTCTTCTGTGTTCTTCCCTACATTTCTTTGTTAGGATTTGGTTATGGATTATGAAGTAATACTAATACATAATCGCTTTCATAGAGTAAATACGCCTTTGGATTCCGTGTCTATCGCTCCAGTCGTTGTCACTTAAATTTCTTTCTGACATTGCTGTGGTGATTTCGTGTACCCATATTGTAGGTGGGTTATATCGTTTTCTCTTTTCCTGTGACATCTACCTATTCCAGTATCTTTATCGGGATTCGTTAATCGAAAAATTCATTTAAAATTAATGTTCCGGAACAAAAAAGTCATCATTTAATGCAGCAAAAATTATAGCCAAACAGTCTTGAGCTACTTTGATATAATGATAACTTTTGATGATCATCATGACCAAAGATATTTTCTCTAAAAGATATATATATATATATATATATATATATATATATATATATATATATATATATATATATATATATATATATATATATTTAACGTGATTATTTCGACCAAAAAACAATTTATAAATATGTTGGAAATATCGGGTATGTGGTCTATATTAAATAAAAATCTTTGTTTTTTCTAAAGCTCAATATTTCGCCATTTATTTAATAGCTTCATCGGGAGTAAAGAATTTTCTTCCAAAGATATTTCCAACATATTTATATATATATATATATATAAATATATTTATATATATATATATATATATATATATATATATATATATATATATATATATATATATATATATATATACTCAGGGATTCTACAGTATTCACTGCCTTCCCTCGCTCAACCGTTTCCATCTCTCTCTGTTGTTCCATTCGCCATCGTTTAGGCCTTTCTTACTCATGGCGTCGTCTACTTCGTTCCTCCAGGATTTTCGGGGTCGTCCTCTTTTCCTCTTTCCTATGGGGCTCCATTCGGTTATTGTCTTTATCCATTTGGTGTCACTAGTTCTTCTTACATGTCCATACCATATTGTCACTCCTGCTGTTTCTGCTGATGGTGCTGCTGTACCACCTCTAGATATTAATGATACAACTGTTAATAAATCATATTTTGCCACGAGTATATACATATATAAGCGATTGTAACACAATATACATCAAATATACATCAAACCAAACAATACTATTCACGCTCGTCACATACTAACCACTAGACGATAACAGACAGATGAGTCTATCGATTCTTACATGCAATCTTTAAAACAGTTAGCAAAGGACTGCAATTGTACTGCTGTAAATGCTGATACTAATAAAAATGATACAATCCGTGAAGATTTTATCGCTGGAATGACATCCACAAAGATACGATCGAGATTGTTAGAGAGTTTAACACTAACTTTAGAAGAAACTTACAATATAGCTATTTCAATGGAAATGGCAGAACTCAACTCTCAGGTTTATTCAAATGAACATTCAACACTTAGTGCGCTACCTGGTAACTATCAATTTAAGTCACGGAGCTCTCCAACAAATTTTAAATGTGTCACTGTGACAGCTGCTGCTGCTAAGAACTGTCCTGCTCGGGAATCCATCAGCAAATCCTGTAATAAAAAGGGACACTTGCAAAGGTTTGCCGCTCCAAGAGCACTAGTGCATCTGCCAACGTATTTGAAGGCTATGATAATTGCACAGCCTGCATTATTGCTGCTACTCCTGCTTCATTGAAAAAAGCTATAGTGCCTGCATCTATAAAAGGCCTTCGTGCTGATGCCCTTATAGATACTGGTAGCTCTGTCAGTTTTATTAATGAAGACTTTGCTAACCTGTGCAAATTCCCTAGGAAGCCTTGTACTCAGACTGTTTCTATGGCCTCATTATCACACACCTCTGAAGTTAAAGATGTGACTACTCAAAATATTAAAATTGGTGACCAATCGTACGGCAACATTAATTTACTTATAGTTAAAAATCTCTGTGCTGATATTATAATTAGTCATGATGTCCTATCTAATCACTCAATTCTAGAGTTTGAATTTGGAGGACCTAAAGAAGTATTCAAGGTATGTAGTGTAGTTGAAGCCTCAGTACCTGCAGTTCCTTTATTTCCTAACCTGACTTCAAATCGCGCAGGCATAGTGCTGAAGATCAGATTTTTATTAAAAATGAGATAAGGAAGCTTTTAAATGATGGCATTATTGAAGAAAGTCAGTCCCCTTGGAGCGCGCAAGTGTTTATCACCAACGAAACTCACAAGAAGCGGCTTGTCATTGATTATTCTCAAACAATTAATCGATTCACTCAACTTAATGCCTATCCACTGCCAAATATCGAGGAAATAGTGTTAAATGTATCACAATTCACTGTTTTCAGTGCAATAGATTTCCAAAGTGCATACCATCAGGTTCCAATACTTCCACACGAAAAGATGTACACAGCTTTTGAAGCGGGTGAAAAACTGTACCAATTTTGTCGCATTCCGTTTGGTGTTACCAATGGTGTAGCCGGTTTCCAAAGAACAATCGACTGGCTCATACGCACAGAAAACCTTGCCTCTGATAAAATTCTAAAACAAACAAATTATAATTTCTAAATTTTTAGAAAAGACAATTTTTACATACCTTATTTCTCAGCTAAAACTAAAACTTTCATTTCAAGATAAAGGATGAATTTTTAGGGCTCATGTTAGTTGAGACAGCCACTGCGCAAAATTTGTATAACATTTTAATAACTTTTTTAAAGAAAATAATATTTCCTATAAAATTAATTTAGTAGGATTTGCTTCCAATGAAGCAAATGCGATGATAGGGGCGCATAATTCGCTGCAAACTCTTTTAGTTAATGACCTCCCTGATCTATACATCATGAAATGTATTTGCCATTCTTTAGCCCTGTGTACCTCTTATGCATGTGCAACATTACCGAATGATACCGAGAAGCTAATTAGAAAGAAGTATTTATTCATATATGCATAATAATAATAGTTTTAAGAAGCAATCAGAATTCAAAAAATTTCAATCCTTTCTTAATATTAACCCCATAAGCTGTTGCAAGCTGCACAGACTAGATGGTTGTCATTGTTTGCTGCTATTTCTAGAATCCTTGAACATTATTATGTTCTTTAGCATTATTTTAGAATCGAAGCATTTGTTCAAGTATCAGGAGCAAATGCAATCAACGATATGCTAAACAATCAATTAAATAAAATCTATCTTCTCTTTCTTGAATAAAGTTTACCAACTTTTACAAATCTAAATTTAGAATTTCAATCTGAAACTCCAAAAATGTACAAATTCTACCCCCGAATGTTTAGTGTCTGTAAATTTTTATTAAGTTATTTTATAAAACCAGATTTAGAAAATATCAAGTACCGTGAACCACAAAACTTTCTTCTGCTTAATGAAATTTACTTTACTACATAAAGAAAACGGAGCAAGAAACCTAGAAGCTTCTACAAACTTTTATCAAAATAAACTAATTCGACGAGTTACGGTAAGCATGTTTCATGTTAATTTGCAGTGTATTTCAAATAAAGTTGATATGATCAATGATTTTCTCGAGGATCAAAATTTATATGATCTCACGTGTATTTCGGAGCACTGGCAAAGTGAAGAAAATTTTAAATTAATTAGCATCTCCGGCTTTTCATTAGCTAATTTCTTTGTGTAGGGTAAAAAAGAAACAAGGTGGAGTTGCAATTTATGTAAAAGAAAATATTATGTATTCTTCTCTTAATCTAAATGAATATCATGCAGAAAGTTCAGAGTTTTGTGCAATTTATGTACCTTCAATAAAAACCAATAATTTAACTGTACACAGATCGGGTAAGGTTGACTTTGACTTGTTTTTAGTGAATTTTGAGAATGTCATAACGTCCTTGCTTAGTAAAGCAGACAAACTGATCATACTTGGTGATTTTAATATAAATTTTAAAATTGAATCTGACCCTTCTTTTGATATTCAAAATCTATTAACTAATCTATTAACTATTTTTTGGTCTAAAAGTAACTACATATAAACGATTATACTAGAATCACATCACTAGTAATAGTGAAAGTATCTACAGAGTGGGCGTATTTGAACCTTGTTGTTCTGACCATCGAGCTCAATTTTTATTTATTTTATTAACTCTGAGCATAAAGTTGTTAACAATAATCAAACGAAGGTTTATTACTTCTTCTGGTTTACAGCAGCTTAAAGGTGTGCAGGCTAGTACAAAGATGGATTTTTTCTATGATATTAATAATGATCCTGCTTTTTTTAACAGTTTTTCTTACCGAAACTTATAACAACTTGATATTAAAGCATTTTCCACTAAAAAAAGTACGACAAACTGCTGAAAAAACACTTGTGCAATGGTTTAATTAATGAATTAAACCATTGCAGATGCCACTAAGGATACCGATTTATTTAATGTATATAAACAACAAAAATTTGACTATAAGAGGCAATTACAAATTGCTAAAAAGTAGCTTACTGTGATTTTATTACTAATTCCAAGAATAAACCTAGATATTGCTGGAAAACAGTAAATTTCGAAAGAAACAACACAAGATGCAGTTCGGTACAACCTGATCTACCTCCAGACGAAATAAATCAATTTTTTACTACAATTGCAGAGAATATATTTGAATCTCTTACTAATATTAATGTCTATGTCTTCTTCAATTATAGAAATTATCCTTCTCCGAGCAAGTCCTTTTCTTTCGTGCCGTTGTCGAAGAAGAGGTCTCTCAAATAATAAAGTCTCTTGGCAATTCTAATTATAGAGACGTTCACGAAATTAATAGAAAAATTTTAAAAGAAACTTACCAAATGGTTTTAACACCTTTCACTCACCTTGTTAATTTAATTCTATAAACTGGAGTATTTCCAGAAGTACTAAAATACACAAAAGTACTACCAATCTACAAAAAAGGTGATTCCTTAAAAACTGACAATTTTATTATAGACCCATTAGTATTGTTTCCACTTTTGGGAAGCTGATTGAAAAGTTTATCAAACAACAATTTTATTCATATTTTGAGTAAAATAATGACTTTAGCAACTCACAATATGGATTCAGAAGTGCTCGTTCTACTATGAACGCGGTATTTAATGTTGTGAGCGAGGTGATTGAGGGGCTTGGAGCGGCAATCGCATAGCAATTTCTCTTTGCGACTTGTCGAAGGCTTTGACTGCGTTTGACTGTTTGACACTTACCTAACATACTGACACTATAAAAACTGTTAAAAATAAATGGAGAAATAATGTAGAAAAACCTGAACTCATAGTATAATAGTGGACTACTTTAAAGGTAATTATTTTTTCTTTTAAGATAATATACCATTTCATATAC
The DNA here is from genome assembly GCF_040954645.1 of Diabrotica undecimpunctata. NCBI lineage: Eukaryota > Metazoa > Arthropoda > Insecta > Coleoptera > Chrysomelidae > Diabrotica > Diabrotica undecimpunctata. Next base: position 24,257,323 of record NC_092812.1, read on the forward strand.
CTAAAACTGTATAGAAAAGAGTTATAGAACAATTTTTGCGCAAAAATGTGTGTGACTGAAGTTGAAAAAAGTTGATGTTGCATTTTAAACTTATCACGTGAATATGTGTAGCATGTATCAACACGGCGTTTTTTAAAAAAACACTAAAAATTTGTTAAATTCTTGGCTGTTAAATTTTATTTAAAGTTGCTTTGATATACGTGTCACAAAATAATTAATATCTACATTTTGGTGATTGTTAGATGGAAATGCAAATGCTTCTTTGATGTACTCTTTCTGGTGTGTTGACTGGGGCCAATGACTGCACCAGTTACCTACATGTTAACATTTTTTGGTTCTCAACATCAAATTATTTTACCCGACTTATTTTTAAATGTAGCTGTAGTTGCTCAAATGAAAACCTTATTCATTACTTTATCATTCATTACAAACAAACGAAATATTATGTAATTCCAGACTTGCTACCGTAAACAGAGAGACAACGAAACCAGATATAGCAAAATCCTAGATATAGCTATATCCAGATTTAACAAAATATTCCAGATTTTGTTAAATCTGGAATAAAAAATTAGCATAAAGTGATTAATGGCAAAAGTTATGGATTAAATACTCATTCGCAACATTTATTAACAATTAAATGATATACCTATTTTTTCTCAACTCTCCTTACAATTTGTATCTTTCTTTTATATTTATCCTAATAGATCTAAAATTTTTCTAACGTCCCTTGAAAGCTCTTAAAATTTATAAAATTTAATAATAAACAAACAGTTAGCTTTAAAAAAATATATAATACTAAAATTATCACAGTTTATGATATTTTATTAAATAAAAAAACAAAACAACAAAAATTTGACTATACCAGGCAATTACAAATTGGTTAAAAATCAGCTTACTGTGATTTTATTACTAATTCCAAGAATAAACCTAGATATTGCTATAAAATAGTAAATTTCGAAATAAACAACTTAACATGCAGTTCGGTACAACCTGATCTACCTTCACACGAAATAAATCAATTTTTTACTACAATTGCAGAGAATATAATTGAATCTCTTACTAATATTAATGTCTATGTCTTATTCAATTATAGAAATTATCCTTCTCCGAGCAAGTCCTTTTCTTTCGTGCCGTTGTCGAAGAAGAGGTCTCTTAAATAATAAAGTCTCTTGGCAATTCTAATTGTAGAGACGTTCACGAAATTAATAGCAAAATTTTGAAAGAAACTTACCAAATGGTTTTAACACCTTTCACTCACCTTGTTAATTTAATTCTATAAACTGGAGTATTTCCAGAAGTACTAAAATACTCAAAAGTACTACCAATCTACAAAAAGGGTGATTCCTTAAAAACTGACAATTTTATTATAGACCCATTAGTATTGTTTCCACTTTTGGGAAGCTGATTGAAAAGTTTATCAAACAACAATTTTATTCATATTTTGAGTCAAATAATGACTTTAGCAACTCACAATATGGATTCAGAAGTGCTCGTTCTACTATGAACGCGGTATTTAATGTTGTGAGCGAGGTGATTGAGGGGCTTGGAGCGACAATCGCATAGCAATTTCTCTTTGCGACTTGTCGAAGGCTTCGACTGCGTTTGACACTTACCTAACATACTGACACTATAAAAACTGTTAAAAATAAATGGAGAAATAATGTAGAAAAACCTGAACTCATAGTATAATAGTGGACTACTTTAAAGGTAATTATTTTTTCTTTTAAGATAATATACCATTTCATATACCTAAAACTGTATAGAAAAGAGTTATAGAACAATTTTTGCGCAAAAATGCGTGTGACTGAAGTTGAAAAAAGTTGATGTTGCATTTTAAACTTATCACGTGAATATGTGTAGCATGTATCAACACGGCGTTTTTTAAAAAAACACTAAAAATTTGTTAAATTCTTGGCTGTTAAATTTTATTTAAAGCTGCTTTGATATACGTGTCACAAAATAATTAATATCTACATTTTGGTGATTGTTAGATGGAAATGCAAATACTTCTTTGATGTACTCTTTCTGGTGTGTTGACTGGGGCCAATGACTGCACCAGTTACCTACATGTTAACATTTTTTGGTTCTCAACATCAAATTATTTTACCCGACTTATTTTTAAATGTAGCTGTAGTTGCTCAAATGAAAACCTTATTCATTACTTTATCATTCATTACAAACAAACGAAATATTATGTAATTCCAGACTTGCTACCGTAAACAGAGAGACAACGAAACCAGATATAGCAAAATCCTAGATATAGCTATATCCAGATTTAACAAAATATTCCAGATTTTGTTAAATCTGGAATAAAAAATTAGCATAAAGTGATTGATGGCAAAAGTTATGGATTAAATACTCATTCGCAACATTTATTAACAATTAAATGATATACTTATTTTTTCTCAACTCTCCTTACAATTTGTATCTTTCTTTTATATTTATCCTAATAGATCTAAAATTTTTCTAACGTCCCTTGAAAGCTCTTAAAATTTATAAAATTTAATAATAAACAAACAGTTAGCTTTAAAAAAATATATAATACTAAAATTATCACAGTTTATGATATTTTATTAAATTAAAAAACAAAAAAGTTTGCCAACACTAGGATTCGAACCCACTCTTGACTGTTGAAATTGAGCGTTGTGATGTGAGCGCGTTGGTGCTTATCTTATAAACCGTCGACACTGTTTTCATTCGGTTTAGTACATATATCACGTAATGTTTATATTCATCGTTGGTACTGATTATCAAGGGATAATAATAATTATTACGCAACTAACTAGTTATAGGAAAGGATTATAATATATACACACCCTCTGGTATCAATGTGACCAACACTTTTGTTTTTTTTTTTGTATATATATATATATATATATATATATATATATATATATATATATATATATATATATAGTAAACTCTTAAATATTGGGGAAATCTGCAAGAAATACTCTAATGTGTATCAATTGTTTCGCCGAACGTTTTCGCCAAAGAGAATTAATTTGGCTTCTTCAGGGCTGAAAGAGAATAAATTATAATTAGCTACCATATATTATCTATTAAAACATTATTGATCTTACCGTAACTTAGAATTGTAGAGTTAGAATATTAAAAAACTTTGCTAGTAACATAGTGGTGTTTTTTGTTACTATGTGCAAAAAAAGTTTTTTATAAGAATTGAAATGTATGGTAGCTTCGAACTTGACACGTAAAGGCTTACCCAAGGTTAATCGAAAAACCCAATGCAACTACATTTAAAAGGAGGTAATTCTTTGAAATGTCAGCAATAACTAAATTTTTGATTTTAAATAGTTAAAAGTGAGGTTCTGTTTAAGCCAGAACGCAAGCGCTGACAACTTCATTATAATTGGTATGAATCTTTATGTCGTTAAGGTTCATTGGTAAAAAAACGAATGAATTTAAATCCCAGTAAAGGGAAATATTATTTTGATTTTCTTTATTTAATTATATTATATTGTTCATGTATTATTGAATCTTATTGAGACGTATCTATGAAAAGCAAGGGAATGTTATATATTTTTTGTTAATGAAAATTAATTATAAAGGTATGTTAGTTGTTAATGGATATATCAGTCAAGTTAGTAATCTGTGATATAGTATTGTTCTTGGTATCTGATTTAAGTAACAGGTGGTATATATCGCTTAGATTCTTGATGTCACTCTTAACATTAATGGAGAAATCGTTAAGAAAAATATAAGACATTTCAATGAACTCTCTTTTAGATTTATTGTTCTCACGGTGGAGAATTGTGGTGTTGGTATAGTCCATGAGATGACCAGTGGAATGGACATGTTTGGCTAATGCACAACGGTCAGGGTGAAGTCGAGAATCACTTTTGTGTAGTGTAATACGTGATTTCAATAATTGAGATGTTTGACCGATGTAGGAATTGTTGCAAGAGAGACATGGAATGTTGTAGACAATATTACTAAGCCTATCTATGGGAGTCTTATCTTTTATCTTAGAATAAAGATTATTAATTGTTAGGGCTGATCTACAAGCTACATTAAGTTTAATGTTGTTATTAATATTGCCAAAGCTATTTTCAACACTTTTCAGAATCCTTGTTAACCCCGGAGTGATATCTCTGAAATATGGTAATGAAAAATATTTGTTTATAGGAGTATCAGAGACTGGGTTCCCACTTAAGACATCAGGATCAGCATTGTTAGTCGCGAAGGAAGGTGAAATATCTTCGTCATGGATAGTATTAAACAAAATCTTATTAACTAATGGTGTTGGATAAGCGTTTGAAATAAAAAGTTTCTGTAGGATTTGTAGGTTTTTTGTATGAAATGAAGGATCTGATAGTTTTGTTACTCTATTTTTCATCAGATCCTTCATTTCATACAAAAAACCTACAAATCCTACAGAAACTTTTTATTTCAAACGCTTATCCAACACCATTAGTTAATAAGATTTTGTTTAATACTATCCATGACGAAGATATTTCACCTTCCTTCGCGACTAACAATGCTGATCCTGATGTCTTAAGTGGGAACCCAGTCTCTGATACTCCTATAAACAAATATTTTTCATTACCATATTTCAGAGATATCACTCCGGGGTTAACAAGGATTCTGAAAAGTGTTGAAAATAGCTTTGGCAATATTAATAACAACATTAAACTTAATGTAGCTTGTAGATCAGCCCTAACAATTAATAATCTTTATTCTAAGATAAAAGATAAGACTCCCATAGATAGGCTTAGTAATATTGTCTACAACATTCCATGTCTCTCTTGCAACAATTCCTACATCGGTCAAACATCTCAATTATTGAAATCACGTATTACACTACACAAAAGTGATTCTCGACTTCACCCTGACCGTTGTGCATTAGCCAAACATGTCCATTCCACTGGTCATCTCATGGACTATACCAACACCACAATTCTCCACCGTGAGAACAATAAATCTAAAAGAGAGTTCATTGAAATGTCTTATATTTTTCTTAACGATTTCTCCATTAATGTTAAGAGTGACATCAAGAATCTAAGCGATATATACCACCTGTTACTTAAATCAGATACCAAGAACAATACTATATCACAGATTACTAACTTGACTGATATATCCATTAACAACTAACATACCTTTATAATTAATTTTCATTAACAAAAAATATATAACATTCCCTTGCTTTTCATAGATACGTCTCAATAAGATTCAATAATACATGAACAATATAATATAATTAAATAAAGAAAATCAAAATAATATTTCCCTTTACTGGGATTTAAATTCATTCGTTTTTTACCAATGAACCTTAACGACATAAAGATTCATACCAATTATAATGAAGTTGTCAGCGCTTGCGTTCTGGCTTAAACAGAACCTCACTTTTAACTATTTAAAATCAAAAATTTAGTTATTGCTGACATTTCAAAGAATTACCTCCTTTTAAATGTAGTTGCATTGGGTTTTTCGATTAACCTTGGGTAAGCCTTTACGTGTCAAGTTCGAAGCTACCATACATTTCAATTCTTATAAAAAACTTTTTTTGCACATAGTAACAAAAAACACCACTATGTTACTAGCAAAGTTTTTTAATATTCTAACTCTACAATTCTAAGTTACGGTAAGATCAATAATGTTTTAATAGATAATATATGGTAGCTAATTATAATTTATTCTCTTTCAGCCCTGAAGAAGCCAAATTAATTCTCTTTGGCGAAAACGTTCGGCGAAACAATTGATACACATTAGAGTATTTCTTGCAGATTTCCCCAATATTTAAGAGTTTACTATTTAACTAATCTGCAAAGATTAAATTTCTTTTCTTTTCTATATATATATATATATATATATATATATATATATATATATATATATATATATATATATATATATATATATATATATATATATATATATATAAGGTGGTCCAGAATTATGTACATTAATTTCTAGAGCTCATAGTACGTCCAAAAATAAGGGTACTTTTTTATGTACACTTTTTTATAAAACTGAATAATAAGGGAGATACAACCCTTTAAAGCACAAGCACAAGCACTTTTAGGAGTCCGTGTATGGAGAAGAGCAGCCACAGACCGACAAGGGTGGAGGCAAAAAATAAAGGAGGCCAAGGCTCATTTTGGGCTGTAGTGCCATAGAAGAAGAAGAACCCTTTAAAGGGGTGAATTGAAATTCTTATTTTTTCAAATATCTTCCAAACGGTTTTGAATACGGAGTTCATATTTTGGGAGTGATTATAAGACATTAGGATAATTAATTTCATGTCACCACCTACCACATCCTATATTAATACAGGGTAGTTTTGGAGGGTAAGTGGGGGTTATTGCGTCACATTTTTTTTTATTTTTACATGTTTTAAAAAAATATTTTAAAAATTGTTTCCTTAGACTTTTCTACGCAAAAAAGGTGCTCTTGTAATATTTCGATAGATATCACCGTTTTCGATTTATTTAAACTCGAAGGTATACATGTATTTTATTGTAATCGTTATATTTCTTAATATTCATCAAGTATGCTTTGGAATTGACACTTGTGTTAGCAACAACACTTTAATCTCAAGTAGTCTATGACTTGTCAGTGACGTTTAATAACAATTAAATTATTTTATCTACACTTTTATTGTACTCGACAGTAAAATTTTTTTAACACGTCTCTTTTGCTATATTTTTAAATTTGTTATGGCACACTATTCAAATTCTGAGATGACAGACATACTTTTAGTATTAGGGGAATGTTCGGAAAATGGTGCTGCCCCTGTAAGACGCTACAGAGAAAAGTATCCGAACAGAAATATTCCCAATGCCAGGACTTTTGTAAGTACTGAACGACGACTGAGAGAAACCGGTTGTCTTCAAAGAAGCAATACAGATGCTGGTCGTCGTAGAGAAGCAAGAACTGTTCGCGTTGAACAGCAAATATTGGATGCTGTAATAAATGACCCCACAATAAGTACACGCAGGTGAGGATTAAGAACGAATATTTCCTATCAAAGTGTTTTAAAAGTTCTGCATGAAGAGCAATTGCATCCTTACCACTATCGACAAGTGCAGGAATTGTTACCTGACGATTCCACTTAGAGTTGATTTTTGTGAAGTATTGCAAAATAAAGTTCAAACTGCACCAAATTTTTTAAGCAACATTCTGTTTACAGACGAGGCCACATTTACAAAACAAGGTATGTTCAATTCTAGAAATATGCACTTCTGGCCTGAAGAAAATCCAAGGGCTACAATGGAAACTCACTTCCAACACACGTTCAAGATAAACGTTTGGGCAGCTACTTTAGGAAATACTTTCATAGGATACCACATCTTTCCCGGAAATTTAAATGGTAACATGTATTACAATTTTCTAGACAATATTTTACATGATATTTTGGAAGATATTCCATTGGACTTTACAGTATGGAGTTATTTGAAATCAAAAGTGTATAACACTCCACTTAATACAGTAAATGAGTTAAGAGACAAAATTGAACAAGTATTTACAGATTTACAAAACGATCCAGTAACATTAAATGGATTAATGCGTTCGCTTAATAAAAGAATTAGATTATGTATTCAACAAAATGGAGGACATTTTGAACAGTTGTTGTGAAATATTATTTTCGCCATTAATTAAATGTTAAGTATTAATTAAGTTTTCCATTAATTTGTAATATTATTGCTAACACAAGTGTCAATTCCAAAGCATACTTGATGAATATTAAGAAATGTAACGATTACAATAAAGTACATGTATACTTTCGAGTTTAAATAAATCGAAAACGGTGATATCTATCGAAATATTACAAGAGCACCTTTTTTGCGTAGAAAAGTCTAAGGAAACAATTTTTAAAAAATATGTAAAAATTAAAAAACATGTCACGCAATAACCCACTTACCCTCCAAAACTACCCTGTATTAATATAGGATGTGGTAGGTGGTGACATGAAATTAATTATCCTAATGTCTTATAATCACTCCCAAAATATGAACTCCGTATTCAAAACCGTTTGGAAGATATTTGAAAAAATAAGAATTTCAATTCACCTCTTTAAAGGGTTGTATCTCCCTTATTATTCAGTTTTATAAAAAAGTGTACATAAAGAAGTACCCTTATTTTTGGACGTACTATGAGCTCTAGAAATTAATGTACATAATTCTGGACCACCTTGTATATATATATATATATATATATATATATATATATATATATATATATATATATATATATATATATATATGTATAGAAGTAAACGTTAAATAGTGGGTTTGCAGCAATAAAAAATGAAAACGTGTACTCTTTTAAATTTTTATTCTAAGCTTTCGGACATTGGTTATGTCCTTCATCAGGGAGAAACTTAACGAGGTTGTATCAACGAAGATGTGTTATAATGTTGATAAAATTTATCATAGTCTCTCATCTTTTTTAATATATAAAAACTATTTTTATGTTTAAAAATTTAAAAAAAATTACTGTAAATACAAAAACACTTAATTATTCTAAATAAATACGTGACATTATTTTGACAAAATTCTTTTCCTTTAAAAAAAAGTCGAAGATCGAAAAACGTATTTTTTACATTTTTGACCCGGCCGTGGTTATAAATAAATACTCTTTTTAACTGCCCCGCAATAAACTTAACTGCCGCCCGCAATAAACTTCTTTACAATAAATACAACTGTTTCACATCTTTAGAAAATATAATAGAAAATGATACTGGACAATTTAAAGCAATAGTTTATGATATTTAGGACTTCTTTCAATTGCAGAAGCAATAGTTTATGTTATTTTCAAAATACGCTTTATACATTATGTAGATGGAAAAAATGTAAATACAGTAAAAGTAAACTTTTTTTCAAAAACGCTATTCAAACAATATTTATTTGCATCTTATATTGCTCCGAATGGCTTCACTATAGAAAGATAATATTTTAGAAAACTACATATCCATATGTATGCACAGTATTATTATTGTTCTCTGATATAACGAAATCGGCTTATAACGAGGTAATTAGTCTGCCATTTCAGTTCTCGTTATAGAGGGAGTCTACTGTATTAAGGTATGGTCCTAAAGTTTTGGGAACAATTTCACCTGGACTAATTGAGAAGCAAAATGCATTTAACAAAGAAGGCCATGGAATTAAAATGTCACATCATGCAAATGATCAAATAGTCTTTTGGCCAGATCTTGCTTCATGTCATTACGCGAGGATCACAAGGGACTGGTACGAAACTAACAACATTACCTTTGTACCGAAAGCAGACAATCCCCCCAACCTACCTCAGGCTCGTCCAATTGAAGAGTTCTGGGCAATATTAAGTCGGAAAGTTTATAATAACGGAGGGGAAGCACAAAATCAGGAACAGTTAAGACGCCGCATAAAAATTAGAGAAATTGACGCCGAGGTCGTCCAAAGGATGATGCAACGTGCCAGGGGAATTATTAGGTAAATCAAAAATAATGGTCCCTTTTCTGTCATTTGAATTTTGATTTATAATAGGGATATTTAAGTTAAATTGTTGAATAATTTAATAAAAATATAAGATTATTGTGGTCAGAGTTATATGCTTTTGAAATTTTTCCCAAAACTTTAGGACCATACGTTATGTATGTATTGTACTTAAGTTCGATGTTATTGTAGTATAATTATGTATATATATATATATATATATATATATATATATATATATATATATATATATATATATATATATTTTATGCGGTTTACCTTGAGGGTGCAATGTATAATACAAAATAATAAGATGCAAGAACAATCTTGTAGAAAAAATTATTTATTCATATTTATGAGTGATAAACATTTGGAGCAAAATCAATAAATCAATGTAAAATAAAATGAAAGTAAATCTACCAGGCCATGTTATTTGAAAAGAGGGGTTCATTTTTGTGCATACCCTGGGAAAAGATTAGGGTGTTATTTGCATATTAGTTAAGAAACTAAAATTGCATAGTTTATTTTATATTCCTAAATAATAGTAGTATAAATGTTTATTGTACTTAGCAATAAACAGTTCGTCTACAAAGGTGCCTTTCATTATGGTTTGCAAACCCTTCTGAGAAAAGAATATCGTGATTAGCCGCACAATATATATATATATATATATATATATATATATATATATACATATATATATATATATATATATATATATATATATATATATATATATATATATATATATATATTTATTTACGGTAACAATTGACTTCCCACATGTAAAGTTGTAGGTTCAATTGGCTTCCGCTGGTCAATTGGCATCCGGTATTCGGATGCCAATTGACCTCTTCAAAATAATATCAGAAACGCATAGTGGATGATATTATAAGGCTCTTTACGCGATATGAACCCGGAATCCAATTGGACCGTTTTTTGATTCGTAAATAAATCGTAGTTCGAGGCAAAAAATAAGCAGCGCCACCATCGATTTGTGTATATTGAGTTGAAGCGATATTCATGTCGTTACAGCTTAGCGGTTCAATTGGCATCTACAGGATGTGATACGATTTTGGAAGCCAGTTAGTCACTTAGATTGTCTTAGATTCCAGGTTTATAAAGGTTCGAGTAACATCTGGTCGATTCGCGTTTGAGTTTAATTCTTAGAATGGATATTTTTTGTTTAGTTTTTGGATTTACAATATATTATTGGTTTTATCTTACTTTCTTGTTATCTGCAGTCTTTTATTCTTTTTGAAAGGTTTTATAACCTTATTTCTCAGCGCCATGTGTATAATTTTTTGAAGCACATTGCTAAAACGTTGTGTATTAAAAAGCATTTAATGTTAGGGGTTGTAAATGCATTAAAAATGTTGTGAATTTTGAAAATGTGGTTTGGCGCTGTGTTAATAAGATTCTTTCGTTAAGATGCTTAGTTTTTATCTATCTCTGGTTATGCTTTGTCTTTTTTTCTGTGAAAATATTAACTAATATTATAAATGTGAGTGTAAGGTGTTTGTCGGCTTGTTTTTTTTCGCATTCCCTGTTTAACTTTTTAACCGATCATATTGATTATTTTTGCAATTTTGACAGGGACACAAATAAGCACAGATGATACATTTTATTAAAAAAAGTATTTTCAAGGGATACTTCTCGGCAGAAGACGCCATCACAATCGAATCGAGGATAAAAGCTAGTATTTTATATGTAAATGAGAATGCAATCGACTCTTAACTGATCAACATTTAATATGTCATCACAGGTGTTCCGTGTGCAATGCTGCCAGGTCACCCATGTACAGCTTGGAACAACAAGAGCCATTTGCTGATCGGTTTAGGTCACCGAAACCCAACCAATTATGATTGGATCAACAGAAACAACTACTCCGTGGGCTAATACCCCTACCGGCATTGAATTATACTATTGATCCAATGGTCGCAGAACAACACAACCCATCAAGTGTGAAACGCCAAACAGCTGTTTCGGTCCGCCAGACCTTATCAGTGACGCTTGGCTTCTCCATTGGAAAGTTGTCCGTTCTGCTTAAGGGGACAAGGTCCTCTGAATCTCAAATGTAAATGAGAATGCAATCCACTCTTAACTGATCAACATTTAATATGTCATCACAGGTGTTCCGTGTGCAATGCTGCCAGGTCACCCATGTACAGCTTGGAACAACAAGAGCCATTTGCTGATCGGTTTAGGCCGCCGAAACCCAATTAATTATGTTTAGATCAACAGAAACAACTACTCCGAGGGCTAATACCCCTACCGGCATTGAATTATACTATTGATCACATGGTCGTAGCACAACACAACCCATCAAGTGTGAAACGCCAAACAGTTGTTGCGGTCCGCCAGACCTCATCAGTGACGCTTGGCTTCTCCATTGGAAAGTTGTCCGTTCTGCTTAAGGGGACAAGGTCCTCTGCATCTCAAATGTAAATGAGAATGCAATTCATTCTTAACTGATCAACATTTAATATGTCATCACCGGTGTTCCGTGTGCAATGCTGCCAGGTCACCCATGTACAACTTGGAACAACAAGAGCCCTTTGCTGATCGGTTTAGGTCACCGAAACCCAACCAATTATGTTTGGATCAACAAAAACCACTACTCCGAGGGGTAATACACCTACTGGCATTGAATTATACTATTGATCCAATGGTCGCAGATCAACACAACCCATCAAGTGTGAAACGCCAAACAGCAGTTTCGGTCCGCCAGACCTCATCAGTGACGCTTGGCTTCTCCATTGGAAAGTTGTCCGTTCCGCTTAAGGGGACAAGGTCCTCTGAATCTCAAATGTAAATGAGAATGCAATCCACTCTTAACTGATCACATAGGTGACCTAGCAGCATTGCACACGGAACACCTGTGATGACATATTAAATGTTGATCAGTTAAGAGTGGATTGCATTCTCATCTACATTTGAGATTCAGAGGACCTTGTACCCTTAAGCAGAACGAACAACTTTCCAATGGAGAAGCCAAGCGTCACTGATGAGGTCTGGCGGACCGAAACAGCTGTTTGGCGTTTCACACTTGATGGGTTGTGTTGTTCTGCGACTATAGGATCAATAGTATAATTCAATGCCGGTAGGGGTATTAGCCCTCGGAGTAGTTGTTTCTGTTGATCCAAACATAACTAGTATTTTATAGTATAGCAAAGTAATATATTTTCGGGTAGATCAGATATGTAGGATTTAGTGCTCGCTCTTCTACCTATATTTTATTAAAGTGTCTTATGAAATTTCAATTTCTGGATCATTTTTTGTCTTTAACTGGGATATTATTACTCTCCTGCCTTCTACTATTCTTTGCTTTTCTCACCACTCCTGCTGATATCTCTATATTTGTGTTTCGTTTATTTATTCGTTCATAGTTTGTTATTAATTTTGCCTCACACATATTTGCGTCTTAATAATTTTAATAATATAGAAATCTTATTACCTGAATAAAGGAATCATGTTTTGTTCAAATAAATTTAATAAATTAAAACCATTTCTACATACCATTTTGAAGATAATCATAACAACTTGAAAACACTACAACAAATGAAATGGAATAAGCAGTTGTTCCACATCTCTAACGTAAGGATATGAAGAAAAATTGATTCTTAATATCGTGTGTATTTTTCACCAGCGCGAATTAGTGCTTGAAATCTACGTGGCATGCTGCGTATAAGCCTGTCGATATCTTGTTGAGGTACCTATATTTTCCCATTCTTCGATTAGAGTTTCTTTTAGTTGTTGAAGGATTTGAGGTGGATGTGGGCGCCTCGGGACACATCTATCTAACATATCCCAAAGATGTTCAATTAGTATAAGCGAATAAATGCAATACACTCTTAACTGCTCAACACATCAAGGTGTTATAGCAGGTGTTCCGCGTGCAATGCTGCCATGTTCACTATTGGAGTCACTGGAGTAGTTGTTGCTATTGATCCAAAAAGTTAAGCTTTGCTTGGGTTTTCGGTAACCTTAACCGACAGCAAATGACTCTTGTTTTCCACGCTGTACATGTGAACATGGCAGCATTGCATGCGGAACACCTGCTATAACACCTTGATATGTTGAGCAGTTAAGAGTGTATTGCAATGTTTCGCTTATATTTTATAGTCAGCGGACACAGTCCCCAAAGCAGAACGGACAACTTTCCAATGGTGAACCCAAACGTCACTAATGATAGTCTGGGTGGACCGAAACAGCTGTCTAGTGTTCCACACTTGGTGAGTTGTGTTGTTCTGCAACCATTTGGATCAATAGTGTAATTCAACACCGGGAGAGGCATTAGCCATCGGAGTAGTTGTTGCTATTGATCCAAAAATTTAAGCTATGTTCAATTAGATTTAGATCGAGACTCAGGGGTGGCCAATCCATGGTTTGAATCCCGTGCTGCTGAAGGAAGTTCTTGGGTTTGATTTCCTTTTACGACCCTGTCCAATGCGTCTTTTATATCGACCGGTTTCTACATATCGATTCCAAGCATGATGGATGACGGAAGAACTGACGATAAAATTCCTTGCCACCTGTCGAATACTGGTACCATTTTCATTAGTAACAACAAGAACGATTTCTTGCTTATTTGTATATCATTCTGTCATCTCTCATTTTGAAAAACGAGTGTGAAACTTAACAATTTATGATGAAATGTAAAATTTCTAGAATAAAACAACTGAAAACTTTTGTTTTCTGTACTTCCACAAAATTTATTTAGTAATTGTCACTACAGCTGTTTCGGCAACTTGCCTTTCTTAAGTGATGGTTAACCTACTGTGCGTTCAGGTTATATAGTTTCACTGAACAGGTTGAGGAGGGGGGGAGTTGTTAGTCTCAGGTTCGTCATTCAGAATTGGTGTCTTTTAATTTTCATAGATTCTAATAAAGATAGCTTAAGGCTTTTATTTTGGACGTGAAGAATTTGAAATTGGTCATTAAAAGAATGATTATGATCTAGAAGGTGAAGTGCATATGTGGATTCTGTTTTCCTATTATTGAAAGCCCTTTTATGTTCTGTTATACGTTTGTTGAAGGCTCTACCGGTTTGACCGATGTAAGCTTTTGGACAGTCTCCACAGGTGAGTTTATAAACCCCAGTGTGTAAGTGCATGTTTTTCGTTTGGCTCTTGTTGTTCTTAATATATTTAAATGCTGGTGTTATTCTTTTCTTTTGATCTGTCTGGCTATTTTAGTTAATATATTACCTGTATATGACGTGATCGAGCAATATATTGTATTGGGCATTTTCTCTTGTGGTGGGAAGATTGATTTAAGGGCTTTCTTGAGTAGTTTTTGCTGTAACATTTTGTTTATTATGTGTTCGTTGTATCCAATATTTATTGCTATAAGTTTAATGATATTCAATTCTACTTCGAAGTTATTATTTGACATTGGGATTTCTGTCAATCTGTGGAACATACTATAGTAGGCTGCTAATTTATGTTGTGCAGGATGGGATGAAGTACTGTGTATGGTTGTGTCAGTATGTATAGGTTTATGAAATACAGAGAACTCGTGTTTGTTTTCAATTCTTATAATTTTTAAGTCTAGAAAATTTATTGACTGGTTTTGTTTTATTTCTCTTGTAAATTTAATATTACTATGGATTGAATTAACGTATGATAAGATTTGGCCAAATTCATGAAACATAAAATAATGCAATGTCAAAACATGTAGCATGTTATTAATTATTCATACTTTATAGTACATTCTTAACTTTTGTTAAAGGTATTTCATACCGAAATTAAGAAGTATTCATGGTTTAGCCTATTTCTCCTTCGTGGCTATGAGTAATTGCATTAAATCAGAGTTGTGCAGCTGATTTGTAAAATGGGATTATTTCGTAAACTGTTAAGTTTTAAAGTTATTAACAATTATACCTTTTTTTACAACCTTACAACCACAGTTGTAAGAAGTCAGATACCAAAAAATAAAGGAGAAAGTTATGTGCACTTTGCGTTCAACAATAATGTGCCTGTTGTCTTAAACATCTTCACTTGCAAAAATTTTCACAGTGAGTGTTATCAAATGGTCGTATACTTTTATAAGTACTTTTGTTTGCTTTCTAAGTATTTTTCATGGACTTTGAATTTGCTAAAATATTGGAAAGTGTCATCGAAAATGCAAATCGAAGAGAAATACGAACAAGAACGAGAAAATACAGCCCATATAGCCCATAATGCGACGTAACAGCCCAAGACATGAAGTTACAATCATTGTAACATTTAATTTTAACATTTAATCCTACTATACCAGAATTTCTTTAGTAATACCAAATAATTCATTACAACAGAGCTCTTTTACTCAGGGAATAATCAGACTAGAAGTTGTTAAAAGACGATAAAACATTTTTAAATTACTGAGCTTAAAAAATGTAAAATAAAAGTATTTAGCAAATTAAATCAAATTTGAAGCTGTCATAATTTTAAAAGAAAAATATTCAATCTCGAAAAAAGCAATAACTACCTGCCTACAATTTATAGATAAAGAGTTATATACTCTAACAAGTTAAATTTTTAAACATCCGTTTCGACAACAAAATATTACAATGACTGAACAGATGAATTGACTCAGGTAGAATTCCACCGAAACCTTTAGGTATTATTGTCGACTTGAGTCATAAACCAATGGATGCTAAAGGTCCAAAGCCAATCGATGCCAAAGAAACCGCAACAGCGATTGATGCCAATTGGTACCGCAACAGAATTCGCTGTATATTGTGGCCCGTGAATATTCACGGATGCCAAATGGGAATACTTTTCGTCCAGAAGTCAATTGGTACTACAAAGAAATATATATATATATATATATATATATATATATATATATATATACAATACCAACAAAAACAATCTTTACAAAGTGAATAAAAGGCATAATGTAGAAGAATTATTTATTGAAAGTATTGATTTGTAAAATTAAAATAGAAATTCTTATGATTTATGCGTTTTATTAACTTTGTAAAGATTTTTTTGTCGAATACAGCGTATACACCGCATCCTTGGGTAAACCGTAAGCTATAGTAGAAACGCGACGGTAGACCGCATAGTAAAGCATTATCTAAAGTTCTCTTATTGATTTCAGAAAATGAAAATGAGATAGAACAGGCTTATAGAGAAGTTAATTTTGACCAAAGCAGTGAAGAAGACGATCCAGAGGAGACAAGGAATTATTTCTATGGTAGAAATAGATACAAATGGTTAAAAGATCCTCCCACTTCAAATAGAGGCCGGCGTCCACAAGAATATAGTTTTACAGTTACCTGGATTACTCCTTGCAGCTGAAATTGGACATAGTGCAGACCCTTTGCAGATTTGCAGACCCTTTGAATAATTATCCTTTGTAATTATTCAGTGATAATATTTGCAACATAATTCTTAGATGGACGAATGCGAAAATCGGCAAAGAAAGAGCCAAGTACAAAAATCACAATTCACCTTCTCTCAAAGACCTTGACATGACAGAACTTCACGCATTTTTGAGATCTTTAGCATTTACATGCTTATTAAAATCAAACAATGAAAACTTAGATACTATTTTTGCTACTAATGGAACTGGTAGAGAAATGAGATGTATTATGTCAAAAAAGCGATGTGCGTTCCTTTTCCATGTTTGCGATTTGACAATTCCGAAGACAGAAATGAAAGAACAGTGTTGGATCCAGCAGCACCGATTTCAGAAATTTTTAGTGAATTTATTAACAACTGTCAGGCATGCTATACTATAGGAACTTCAGTCTGTATTGATGAAATGCTAGTGGGATTCAGAGGTCGATGTCGCTTCACACATACCGAGTAAGCCCGTAAAGTATGGTATAACAATTATGTGTTTTACTGATGCTCAAACTAGCTACTTATTCAATGCTTATATATATATATATATATATATATATATATATATATCTATATATATATATATATATATATATATATATATATATATATATATATATATGGGAAAAAATTCTGACGGTACTGGACTTACAAAGGAACAAAAAAGATACGGTAAGCCGACACAGGCTGTTATGAGCTTAACTACTCCTCTCTATGCGACCAACAGATCTGTAACCTTTGACAACTAGTTTACATCTATAGAACTGGTAGAGGTATTGAGAAGTAAAGGTCTAACTTGCATTGGAACTCCCCGCAAGAATCGTAAAGAAATTCCTCCTATCTTCTTACCTACCAGACGACTAGAAGTGGGAACGGCAATTTACGGTTTTACAAAACACATTACTTTACTTTCACACACAACATATAAAAATAAAGCCGTAATTTTGGTATCATCATCTCATCACGCAGCCACTGAGGATACAGACAAAAACCACACATAATAGTGGATTATAATTCAACAAAGGGTGGTGTCGATTTAATGGAAGAAAAATGTGCCAAATTTACAAGCAGTCGTCGAACTCACCATTGGCCTATGGCTATATTTTTCAGAATATTTGATATAAGTGCAGTTAAGTAAATGCTTATTATTCTTTATCAGTCTTTAAAAAATAATACTCATTTAGAAAGGCCCAATTTTATAGACAAACTGGCATTTCAACTTATCCAACCTCAGATAAATAGAAGACTAGAAAGTTCTTCTTTACCTAGAAAACTATAGTTGGGCATATACGAGATACTGGGTATAGATGAACATCAACGGCGTCCAGAAGTAAGAGTGGAAAAATTATAAAAAAAGGACTGTTCTTACTGTCACTACAAAAAAAAAGAAGAACAGCTTATGTATGCTCTCATTGTCAAAAACCAATTTGCTTGGAATATGCGAAAAGATTTGTTTGGAGTGCGCTACACTCTACCAACTTTAGTGACTGTCAGTTTTTTTTGTGTAATCATTTTTTAAAAATCTTATTATTTTAATGTTTTTTAACTCTTTGCTTAACCCGATTATAAATTTTTATCAAGATTCTTTAATTTGTTTTATTTTTATCACACTTTTTTCAGGCGTAAAAATGTACACAAAAAATCGATCCATTCTTGTGATAATGTTTTTTATTTTAATAAATACAGATAAACTATATTAATTATTGTGTTTTTTAAATAACTAATACTTTCAGTAAGTCATCACAATATTTTATTGCATTAAAATATTTAACAAAAAAAATATTAACTAAAATGTTAAACCCGTTTGTCAGGCGGCCAATTAGTGTTTACGCCATTGATTGTTGGTAATACTTAAGGGTTAAATATGTTGATTTTTTTACGAATGAATCATTTGTTTAAACAGTTATTACGACTAGTTGAGAGTAACTTCACTTTTAGTTAATATTTCATCATTTTTAGTAGACGAAATTAAAACATGCTTTAATTTTTAGTACTGAATCGGCGCATATAATTTGTAGATACAATATTTTAGTACTAAATTCAGTACTGAATTTAGCATAATGACAAGCAGACCTTAAACAATTCTTTTAGAACGTTCATTGAATTAAAACTAATATCAACTTATGGTTTTTATTGAAAATTTTCTCAAGCTTTTGCTCACTCAAGGTCGTAATACCCTGAAAAACAATTAAAAATCGATAATAACTGATTTATCAAAAATAAATATTATAAACTTTAATCATAGGCGTGTCCAGTTTTTTTAGTCTGGGTTTCAATGCTGAAAATCGCGCCGTAACCCCCTATTTTTTTTTAAATTTCCAACAATAATATTTTCATATACGAAAAACCATTTAGAATTTTTTAAAATAATTTTTTAAATTTAAAATATATTTTTACTGTGTTTATACAAAAATATTGCGCGAGTAAAAGAAAAACGGGTGGTCACATATATAAACTCCTGGACAAAATTAACGCACTACTTTAATTAATCTAAATATTTACAATATGAACACAAAATAAAACTAAGTTACATTGAAATAATAATAAACACCTACAAATAAGTCCAACATGACTTTATCATGACCTTAATTTGTCTTATTGTTTCTTTAAAAATTTGTTTTTGCCGGAAATGCGTAAATAAGCTAGCATAACTCCAGATTGCAAAAAGAAAAAAAATCAGTAAAGTAACAGAATAAAATGCATCTGGGTCAACACTAATACCGTGTAGGCTCTTCTCTACTTCTTATGACTGCATTTATGCGTCGAGGCATGCTTGATATCAAATGTTCAACAAAAGCTTGCGGAATATTCTTCAGTTCTGCAAGCTCCTTCTGCATCTGGCCTCCCAGGTAGCCAATAACTTGTCGAGCCACATGAGGACGAGTGTTGTCTTGCATGAATAAAAAATTAGGTCCATGTTCGACAATAATGTTGTCTTAGTAATAATGGGCATTCATATACCTTGTACGTATGGGAACCAACTCCGTACGAGCTTCAAAACAAATTGCCCCCAAAACATTTTAGAGCCACCACCAAAAGGTACTTTAGGAGAGATATTGAAGCTGGCAAACCTTTCTCCTCGCCTTCACCAGACACGCTCACGACAATCTGGAGCTTTTAGGCTTACTCTAGTCTCATCGGAGAAAAGAACTCGTTTCCAATCATCAATGGTCCAATTTTGATGCAATCTTGCAAAATTCAATCTCTGAACCCTGTGTTCTCTGGTAAGCAAGGGTTTTGAGGCCGATTTCCTGTTGCTCAATTCTGCTTCATGTAAACGTCTTCCAACTGTTCGAGACAAAATCGCGACATTTCGAACATCTGCT
The DNA here is from genome assembly GCF_040954645.1 of Diabrotica undecimpunctata. NCBI lineage: Eukaryota > Metazoa > Arthropoda > Insecta > Coleoptera > Chrysomelidae > Diabrotica > Diabrotica undecimpunctata. The sequence continues at coordinate 24,277,423 of NC_092812.1, forward strand.
AGTTCATTTTTTAGCAAATTGCTGGTGCCTCTCCTATTCCTGAGAGCACGTTATCTCAAACAACGATCATCAATTTGATTAGTGCAACGTTTTCGCCCTTACCCTGACCTTCGATGGTACGGCCCTATTTCATTATATCGCCTCACCTTGCGACTGATGCTGGAATGATGTCTTTCTAACAAACCTGCAACGTATCGCATTGAATATCCTTCATAAAGGAGAGTCGATGCTCGCACTGCCTCCTCCATTGACTAATTTCTTTGGCGGTCCACTTTTTATTTGATTTTTATGCAAATGAACTTCCAAACATGCATATGATGAAAAATATCACAATAAAAAGCTTGTTTCTCATAAGCACGTTGCTTTAATCGGCACTTTTTATGAAAAGTTTAACTCACTTTTAGTCTAAAACGAAGTTTAATACAAATTATTGCTAAAACAAGACGATTATTAGCTTACATAACAACTGTCACTGTCAAACAAGGTCCATATGAGAAAAATATGAGTGGTGCGTTATTTTATAATAAAATACCTACATTAAAAATTCAAATTGACATTAAAAGTTTATTATAACAACACATTACAACTACACTATCTTGCTGTATATCTATATATACAGCAAGTTCTTGTTCAACAAAAGGCACCATTAGATGCTCCAAACGGTCTTGTTGCATTGTCGATCGAAGTATCGATTTTATTATGCTCAGCTTAGAAAAAGTTCTCTCATAATTACAACTTGTTGCAGGAATTATTATATATTTTACCATTTTTCTATTATTAACTGACACCTCCAATTAAGCAAGTCTAGAGCTTTCGAAGATTTTTTTATCCTGAATTTTTACTTTTTCCTCTTCTTAGAAGTCTTACTTCAGCCAAATCAAGCTCGTAATAACACCTTCAATTTCTATATTAACAATCTCTCTCCAGATGACCACTCTATATAAAGAGCAACTAAAAAATTCAGGAAACTGACACCAATAATTCTACAATAAGAAAACCTGATAGAAATTGGGCGCTGATTGACAATGAAAAAGTCAATGTATTTGCAGAATATTTAGAGACTTAATTAAGCTAAATTATGCTTTATATTGTCGCCAAAAACGTAAAGTGTAATTCTGACAAGTCCGCTGTTACTTAGTCAGTTGTTATGGTAAATCGATGCCGTACAGACAGAAGTTAGTCCAATAGTAAGGTTATAGCCATATTTTACCAAATTTATTAATTCAAAATAGCGTTCGTTGGTGTAAAATACTAAAACGTGAGTATTTTTTTCTAAAAATAAAATAATATGAATATTACTTTTATTTGTTTTCTGTTATTTTACTGGTTTTGAACTACACGTGTTTGTGCATGGACTTGCAGCTTTTATTATTTGTTAATTTCTCATGATCAGAAAATGCATGGACTTCGATAGTTCGTTTTCTATCTACTAGCTATAAATTTTTTTTGAGTGAATCATAATAATATTGTTATAATAGTTTTAAAATAAATAAACAGAGTTTTCTTTTGGTTATAGATGTCTCGTGAAAAAAAAAAAATGGTCGATTTGGTTACTGCTCTTCAAAATGATATTGACATCAATGAAGAATTTCAAGCTCATTCTCCTCTATTGTCAAATTCTACATTACTGTCGTAGAAAATGTTGTAATAGAAGAAGTTTGTAATGAGTTTTTAACTGCAAAATCGAGTAATGGCGAGGAGTTTTCTGACGAGACCTCAATAATAGAAGAAAACACATTAGTAGCTGATTCTAATGTTATCGGCAGTGACACGAGTTCATCGCATCAGGATACAACTGAGATTGAGAAAAACTTACGTATCAGTAACAGTGAAGATGAAAGTCCATTCAAACTGGTTCCATATTCAGATAGTTCTGATATTGATTGCGTATTTGAAGGATATCCAACAAAAAGCCAAAAGAGAAGAAAAAGGTTTCAAGTAGATAAAGAAAATTGGGTTTCACAAGAAAATCTTAAACTTAGGGAACATGGATCTCCATGTCGAAGTCTTAAAAACGGTAAATGGACGTATAATATAAAAAGAGAACCACGTACCATGAAACCGAGTTGTTCCTGTAAAAAAAGTACTGGCCAAATGAAGTGCACATTAATTTCAGAAACAGCTCGAAGAAGTATTTTTGATCATTTCTGGAGTTTGGAATGGGGAGCCAAAAAAAAACACTAATTGATAGTGTTGTGTCATTTTTACCAATCAACAGACCAAGAAATAGAAAAAATCGTGACACTTCCAAAAGATCTCAATCAATTCAATATCATTTAAGAATCGATGACGATGACAATAACCTAAGAGTATGCAGGACCATGTTCCTTAACACTCTCTCAATTGGTAGAATGACCATATTAGAATGGAAAAAGAAATCAAAAGAAGCTAAAGAAAACAGAGGAAAAACAGAAAGAAACGAAAAAAGTAAGCCATTTAAACAGGAGCGGTCAGCGCTAAAAAGTTTTATAGATTCAATTCATAAAATGGAATCTCATTATTGTAGATCAACTAGCACTAAACAATACCTTTTACCAGAGTGGCAGTCTAAAACAAATTTATACAAATTTTATGTTGATGACTGGTGTAAAACAAAATCTATCAAACCACTTTCTATTACAACTTTCAATGAAGCATTAGATTCCGAAAAGATTTCTTTATTCCGACCAAAAAAAGACCAGTGCGAAAAATGCGCCGCATTCAAAGTAGGGCATATATCTGAGGACGAATACAATTTACATCATATTAAAAAGAATGAGGCACGTCAAGAAAAGGATCGTGATAAAGCTAATGAAACTCTTGTTTTCACTGTTGACTTACAAGCTGTACTGATGGCTCCTAAATCAAAAGTTTCGAGCCTTTACTATAAAACAAAATTGTGCGTACACAATCTTTGTTTCTATAACTTAAGGAATAAAGATGGATTTTGTTACATTTGGAATGAGACGGAAGGTAATGTTTCTGCAGAAGAGTTTGCCACCATCTTTTCCGACTTTATCACCAACAAAATTTTGCCTACACTTGATCGAACTACTGATTACGGAGACACAAAAATAATTTTGTATAGCGATGGCTGTAACTACCAAAATAGAAACGTAACTGTTTCAAACGCCTTACTGAATACAGCTGTGAAGGAAAACATTACTATTGAGCAAAAGTACTTAGAAGTTGGGCACACCCAAATGGAGGCAGACTCCATGCATTCCTCAATTGAAAGATGTTTAAAGAACAAAACAATCAACGTGCCAGCAGATTATTTGGGAATATGTCTATCTGCCCGAAAGATCCCCAAAAAATATAATGTAACTTATTTAAATCATACATTCTTTAAGTCAATGAAGAAACTTGAGTTCCTGAAAAGTATCCGTCCCGGTAAGAAAAAAGGTGACCCAAAAGTAAGTCTTTAGAAGTATTTATTTTATGTAAATTCTTATTATGTAATTATTTTAGGTTGTAGATGTGCGTGCGTTAAGATATAATGCAAACGGTCAAATTCATTATAAATTACGGTTTGGCGATGATTGGAAATTATTACCTCAGAGGCTCAGCTCCGGAATTGTACCTTGTTCATTACTTCAACTAGACCAACTCTATTCTGAAAGACTCAAGATTTCAAGTAGGAAGTATAATGACCTACAGGATTTAAAACATATTTTACCTAATGACTATCATACTTTCTACGATGATTTACCTCATGAATAATATTATGTAAAACAATAACAACATAATTAAAATAATTTTTAATATAGCATTTTGTATACTTGCTTATATTTTTTTTGTCAAGTCCAAAAGATTTAATATTACATATAAGGAAATTCTGCTAACTCCCAAAAAGTGTAAATAAAAATTAATTGCGTTAATAAAATCGGTTTATGGATGTATACATATATTACTTGGAACTATATTTGATGTTATAAATATTGATAATTAATAGAACAATGATTTTTCATTGCTGCTACAGTTTTTATGCTCTCCTGTAAAATCTGTTATAATGGACTTAGCAGATTTACACTCTTAACCGACGATATATTAGTGGTTATTTGTAGGCCTGGCTATTATTTTCCTTTAAACTTTTAAAAAACATACTTACGAAACTCCATGTATATTATTCGGTAAACAAATGAAATATCAAATATTGCTTAGTTTTACCTTGAGAAGAAATCGTCTCTTTTCTCAAAATAAACGAAATATTATGTAATTCCAGACTTTGTATTGCGAACAAAGAAACAATGAAACACAATTTTCTTAAATCCAGAACAAAAAGTCGCATAAAGTGATGGATGGCAGAAGTAATGGATTAGATAGTCAACTGCTACATTTATTTACAATTGAATGATATATTTTTTCTCAACTCTCCTTCCAAATCGTAACTTTCTTTTCTATTTACCGTAGGTCTAAAATTTTTTCAACATCTCTTAAATACTTATAAAATTTATAAATTTTAATAATAAACAAACAGTTCACATTTAAAAAAATACAGGATTCTAAAATCATCACACTTTATGATATATAATTAAATTCAAAAACAAAAAAAAAATTACAGCAGTAGGAATCGATCCAACTCTTGACTGTTGAAATGTTAAGCTTCGTGAGCGCGTTGGTTCTTATCTTATAAACCGTCGACACTATTTTCATTTCTTTTAATACTTATATCAGGTCATTTTTCGTTTCATCGTGGGTACTGATATCACGGGATAAGATTTACTATATAATAACTAGTTAGGAAAATATGTGCAATAATATAAACACCCGCTGGTTTCGATGTGATCCACACTTTTTGATTTTTTTTGTTTTGATATTAAAAAAAATAAAAGCAGCTAGTACCTAAAGCTAATAAAACAAATGAACGTCGTAACAACCATATATATGGTGGTCCACCAAAAACTATCCACCCAGGTTTTCTTTTTATTCATTAAAAAAAAATAATAATAATAATAAAAAAAAAACGCTCGGAATCAATAAAAATGGTATCGTGTGACATTTTAAAAGTTATTTATTTTTTAACGATAAATACACGTTATAAAATAAAGTAAATATAAATATTTACTATTTAATATAAAAAAAAAATATCACGTAAAATAAAGATGATTAAGAGCAATTTAAATAGAATTGTTTATAGTCACTAAGTTTAAATCGCAACCAAAAAGAAAATATCGCCAATGTTGAAGTGTCCCAGGCCAACAGAAGAACCAGTGAAAACAGAGACGATTCGACTACTCGAAAAAACTGTCAACTTTAGCCATATTTTTTGACTATAAATAACGGTTTCTTAAAAATAAAAATTATATCATCATAAAATATAGGCCTATAGCTATTGAATGGCACCAATTTTAATTCTTATTTGATATAAACACATCAGCTTTGATTTTTTAAAGAAATTAAGCTTAATTAATTA